>NC_079147.1:45003060-45069961 GCF_945859685.1 Eupeodes corollae
AACCTGCAAAAATGCCTTTTCCAGGATTAAAAACAGAAAAAGAGTTTAGCAGTTATAGCTTTTTTTTAAACTCAATATTTAGTATCTATTTAGCTTGCGCAAGCTATTTCAAACTATCTATTTGCTATTTCTTTCCGGTAAAAATGTTCAGCTACCAAGTCTTTTGGTAGCGTAAGACCTTCTGCATCATTCTGTCACTTTTGATATCTGTCACTTGTAAAATCTGTCACTTTTAACATCGTCCCCTGTTGGCTCCTGTCACTCTTGATGTAGAAAGGACTCTCAAAAAGTTTAAGTGGGTAGTTTTTCACCATAGCAATTTAAAAAAAACAAGTGAGCATTTTAGTTTACCGAAAATATCTTACGAAGCAATAAAGCTAGCGACTTGAATAAAATTGTATATTATGTATTGTAACGTGATACCAAAGGAGTATATTTTTTTTTTTAAATCAAATTAATGATTTTATTTATGAATAACAAAAAACTGAAATAAACTATTGGCCCCTGAAATATTTTACCAACAATAGATGATTCACCCTCCAAAAGTGAAATATGTACTGTACAAATCATAGTAAGAAATCAATAAACATTGCACCGAGAAGCTTACACAACACAATTTTGAAAATTAAGATTTAACATATCAGCTAAAAGTATGTTAGTTCCTATCCGAATTGTCTATCTTATTGTTTTAAATTTTATAAACTCATTCAAAACATGATCTGAAGTTCTTTGTTTTCAGAATCCTATTTTCTTTACAAGAAATCTATAATAATTGTTTGGTTTTCTTTTTATCTTCAAACATAAAATAATGAATTAATTTTGTATCTTTCAAAAACTAAAAACCAGAAACATGATACAATCTTTACTCTTGACTTGATTGTGATAGATTGAAAGGATAAAAACATTTTATTGTAAAGAAGAAGAAGAAAGACTTTCATAATAATTTTTGATGTACTAGTCTAAGAATAGGAAAATATTGAAATTTATTTTGAAAACAAAAGTCTACAAAAGAATCAAAATAAATTTAGTTTGTCTAATGTCTTGATGAAAACAAACATTCTAACATAAACCCTGACAAGACAATGCTCTTAGTGGGTGAGGTTGAAGGATTTTATTAGATGTTATGATTTTGATATTTTTAAAGAACAATAACATTTAAAATATGAAATGTATTCTAATCCTGTTAGGTTGTATTATACTAGACTGAAGGTATTTTTAAGGCATCAGTCTTATAAAATAATATAAATTGCTATATTTTATTCATCCTAGCTAAATACCACTTTAGTAAGGTTAAGTATGAAATTCATGGAATGGTACTTAAAGTAAGTAAAACATTCTTGAAGGAATAAAACAAATTTAAAAATAAGGCTGGGATGAGACAAACACTGATTTTTCCCTTTTGTATTTTTTTTTTTAATTTTGTCACTTGAATTTTTCTAAAATATTAACTAAAAGTTGCATACTTTGAATAAGATAAAATAAGGCTCTTTCCAATTTTTCAATATCAGTTTTTATTCAAGAAATATTTTTGTCGAAAACTAATTTTGAACAATTTTTAGCAGTATTATTTCAAAGGTGTTATTTATCATTTAAAATGATAACCCAGATTTTTTAGTCGTAAACAAATTTGTACCTACTTTTGATACTAAACGGTGATTTTTTAAGAGCTTGAGAACTTTAAAAAAAAAAAACGCATAAAATTTGCAAAATCTCATCGATTCTTTATTTGAAACGTTAGATTGGTCCATGACATTTACTTTTTGAAGATAATTTCATTTAAATGTTGACCGCGGCTGCGTCTTAGGTGGTCCATTCGGAAAGTCCAATTTTGGGTAACTTTTTCAAGCATTTCGGCCGGAATAGCCCGAATTTCACCAAGATCATGCGTCAAATCGCATGATCTTGTGGCCAACTTACCGGTCCATTCCTTGAGATGAATTGTTCTCCGAAGTTTTCCCTCAAAATGGCCATAGAATCGCGGGCTGTGTGGCATGTAGCACCATCTTGTTGAAACCACATGTCAACCTAGTTCAGTTCTTCCATTTTTGGCAACAAAAAGTTTGTTAGCATTGAACGATAGCGATCGCCATTCACCGTAACGTTGCGTCCAACAGCATCTTTGAAAAAATACGGTCCAATGATTCCACCAGCGTACAAACCACACAAACAGTGCATTTTTCGGGATGCATGGGCAGTTCTTGAACGGCTTCTGGTTGCTCTTCACTCCAAATGCGGCAATTTTGCTTATTTACGTAGCCATTCAACCAGAAATGAGCCTCATCGCTGAACAAAATTTGTCGATAAAAAAGCGGATTTTCTGCCAACTTTTCTAGGGCCCATTCACTGAAAATTCGACGTTGTGGCAGATCGTTCGGTTTCAGTTCTTGCACGAACTGTATTTTATACGGTTTTACACCAAGATCTTTGCGTAAAATCTTCCATGTGGTCGAATAACACAAACCCAATTGCTGCGAACGGCGACGAATCGACATTTCACGGTCTTCAGCAACACTCTCAGAAACAGACGCAATATTCTCTTCTGTACGCACTGTACGCATTCGTGTGGTTGGTTTAATGATTTTGGTAATAAAATTCAATAATTTGCAAGCGTTGCTCGTTAGTAAGTCTATTCATGATGAAATGTCAAAGCATACTGAGCATCTTTCTCTTTGACACCATGTCTGAAATCCCGCGCGATCTGTCAAATACTAATGCATGAAAATCCTAACCTCAAAAAAATCACCCTTTATTTTTTAAGGTTTTTATTTTTGTTAAAAAAAGTGCCTTCGATTTAAAAAAAAATACCAGATGTCGAAAACGTTTCAATTATTTTGGCGGTAGCATCATTTCGGTTCGCAAAAACATTCGAGTAGGGGAAAACATTCTAGTAGGGGTAAGAAGTAACAGCTAAAAAAACAGGGTTCCCCTTAAAAATTAAGAATCGTAAAGGGAGAAAAATGTGCATTATTTTCATATCTATCAGCGTACCTACTTCAGTTGTTAATTGGACGTCAAAGAGAGAAGTTTTGTGTAAGGTCCCAAAGAACAGCAGGTTTCTAACTCTTTTTTTGGTTGTATTTTTGGTCTTCCTCTTCGCACGGAGAAGTGGTGGTTGTTTTTATTAAACATCCATCATAGTTTTGGTTGTGTTTGTGTGTATATCTTATATATGTGTTGTTGCAAATTTTTCCACCGTATAACCGACCCGACGGACTGTAATAATTTCGATTGTTTTTAAACAATATTGGATTTCCGATTCCAATATTGTCGAAGATCGAACGCGAATGAAATTAATCTTATCTTAAATGATTAAAATAAAAAAAAGAAACGAAATTGCACACCGCCGATGTGCCGCGAGAGTTATTATGACACTTTACGTCAGTCGATATGACAAACAGATGGAAGAATTCACCACAGGTAGCAATAAAAGTATTGCCAGCCCAGTAGCTCAGCTTAAGGGGGGGTTTCGATGAGGTGAATATTTTATTAATCAAGGTGATTAATAAAATTGAAATGAAATTGATATCAAAATGATATCGAAATACGACGAGGTGAATTTCTCCAAGTCGTATTGATTATAGTGGGCGCCAGGAAACTTTTTACTGGAAGTTTACCAAAACCAGTCGCTGAAAAATTTTCCTTCAAATAAACTTACGAAATAAAAGAAAGGTTTTATTTTCCCGAAAGGAAATTTAAGTTGTGTTTTATTGCCTGGAAAACCTTGGCCGAAGCCGGGATTAAAAACCAGGATCTTTTGAAAAGGGAAAGATACAAATTGAATTATTGAGATTGACAGAAGGTCAATTCTCGATAAATGTCTTGCAAAAGAAAATGAATATGAATGAATATAATAATAAAAAAAAAAAAAAAAAAAAACGATAAAAGAAATCACTCGAAGAAAATTATTTCGATAAGAAACAAAAATCAAAAAAATAAAACGGTAAACGCGTCCCGTAATAACCGAAAATTAATATTTCGACTCGAAGGTCAAAAGGACGAATTTAAACCAAATGAACACCAGGAAAAAAAAACGCAATATTCTTAGAAACACTATACTTAGCTTCTTTTTGATTTCCTCAAACGACTATAGTAATCCTTCCTCACTTTTCTCCACCGCAGGACAAAACAAAATCTTTAACTTAATAGAACCTTAAAGGAAAAAAAAAACTATCGTAGAAAAATTACTTAATGTATGTCTTTTCAAAAAAAATTCCTTCACACAATTTTTCTTTAGTCAAAAGGCTTTGGACGCAATTCAAAAAGTGGCCATCATCATGGCGAGCTTGACCCTTCCGGCTACTTGCCCTCAGGCAATCCTCTCGGACCTTTTGCGTGGTGATCGATCTGTCTCGGTCCCGCAACTTCCTCCATCCATAAGATTGGGTGTGCGACCGAGAAGCCAGATATCTTTCATCGCACGCGATCTCTTTAAAGAGGTGATGCGATCACCCAGTAGCTCAATGAGTGAGTTCAGCTCTTCACTTTCGAACCCATTCCAGTCAAGACTTTCTGGAAAAATCGTGTGGAATTCCTCGCATTACCGAGTATTTAC
Organism: Eupeodes corollae; assembly: GCF_945859685.1. Lineage (NCBI taxonomy): Eukaryota > Metazoa > Arthropoda > Insecta > Diptera > Syrphidae > Eupeodes > Eupeodes corollae. The sequence continues at coordinate 45,007,613 of NC_079147.1, forward strand.
ACGCGCTAGTTTTTAGTTGAGGAAAGACTACTTATGTGGTGTTAAAGGAAGTCGGTAGCCAAGCCTATAATTAAAATAAAAGTTATTAAGATATTCTTGGAGTGATTTTTCTATCGTTAATAATTATCTACTTTATGGTGGGCTCTCGGCCATACTACGTTAACGTTGGTGTGACTTTTCTACACACATTGTTGGGCATGGGTATCGTCTTCATGCCTTGACGATATTGTTTTTCCAATATGTGGGCCAACCGTCGCACAGTTCGTTGGTGTGGAATCCTTTCGCACACTTTGGTAGGACCTGTTAAATTTGCTTTCCCAAAATGCTAGAAGAGCAGGTCACTGGCTGATGGTCCAGGTTTCTACTAAACTCTTCCAGAATTTTGCGGCCGCAGTAAGAACTCATTAAGGGTAGTTAGCAACAAGGGAGGTGAAACTTGTTGTGGTAAAATTTACCGCAACAAATCCCACCCTTACCTCCTAGGAAATGTAGTTACCGTTGGTTAACGCCATAGGTAACACATTTCTAAAGACGGCCCCAGGGAAATGAAAATAATTTCCATCAGAAAAAAAAATCGTTAACTAAAAACAATTTAACCAAAATCAAAGTGCAAAGTAATCAAAGCAAAAAGTAAACTACGTTAATTATTAAAAACTTCGGATGCATTTGTAAACGGTTTTAAATCCTTAACATGCCAAGTTCCGCGTTCTTTACCATTACTATCTTTCAAGACGTATGTCCAAGGTGACAAACGCTTATCAATTAAAAACGGACCGACAAATTTCGGTGCTAATTTGGCTGCATAATAATTCGCGGCATCCGAAAGCGTGAAATTCCTGCGCCATACAAGTTCGCCGGGGTGATATTGAACATCACGCCGTCGAAGATTGTAGGCTTCCGCAGAACGTTTAGAAGCTACTCCCAGCTTCTTTACAATATCGGCCCTAAGCCTTTTAAAGCGTTCCCTGATCCCCTCCGGATCCTGAACGTCTTCTGAATCATTCCCTACAGATGGTGCTTCTTTACCCGAAGTAACCATTTCTCTCCCGAAGTTCGCATAGTAAGGAGACACTCCCAAAACTTCGTGTTGTGACGTGCGAATGGCGCACGCCACTTTACTCAGTTGAGTGTCCCAAACCCGTTGATTTTCCCCAACATATGCCCTTAAGGTGGTTTTAAGGATCTGATTAATCCTCTCCGCAGGATTCGCCTGCGGATGATAATGGGCTGTAAATTTTATTTGTGACGCGTACGCCTGGCAAAGCGTTTTCAATTCCTTCGATCGGAATTGGGGACCGTTGTCACAGACGGTCACCTTTGGTATGCCAAAAAGTAGGAAGACATTGTCTTCGAGTTCCCTACAGATAGCTTTTGCAGTAGCCGACCTCAACGCAAACAGTAGTGGAAACTTTGTAAAGTAATCCACCACCGTCAAAATGTATGTAAAACCCCTACTAGATTTAGGAAGCGGCCCTACCAAATCTATACAAATCATCTCCCACGGTGATTTGATTCCTACCCTCTCCGTCATCAACCCAGCTGGTTTTTCATTAACAGGTTTCACCTGTTGGCAAACTTGACAACTCCTAACGTACTTGGTGATATCAGCCCTCATTTTTGGCCAGTAGAACTTTGCCGCTATCCTGGCAAAAGTTTTCCTAACTCCCATGTGACCCGCTAATGGATTATCATGATTATCCTGTAAAATCCCTAACCTATCCTTTTTACCTATCACTCTCTTCCATTCTTGATTATCTTGATGAACTATAATATGACTAGCCTTTACAAGCTTGAACAACTGTCCATGTTCAACTCTCCAGGCCGGAAACCTAAGTGGATTGGCATTCACTTGCGCAATCATTTTTACCACCCAAGGGTCTGAAACCTCTTCTGAGATACCACCCAACTGTGGCACTCCTCGAGAGAGCATATCTGGAACCACATGCTCTTTCCCCTTGCGATGAACGATTTCGAAGTCGAACTGTTGTAACCTAATGGCCCAACGAGCCAACCTACCCTGTGGATCTTTCAAATTACTTAGCCATACCAAGGAATAATGATCAGTTACGACAGTAAATTGAACACCTTCGAGATACGGTCGCAACTTCTCAATAGCCCAAAGCACAGCCAAGCATTCCTTCTCTGTCGTACTATAATTCCTTTCGTTTCTATTTAGAGACCTACTAAGGTAACAGACAACCTTTTCTCCCTCATCAAAGTTCTGTGAGAGAACTGCACCGATACCAAAATCTGACGCGTCTGTTTGAACGACAAAAGGTCGTTTGAAATCTGGGCAAGTGAGTATAGGTGCTGTCACCAAACACTCTTTTGCCTTCCTAAAGCTATCCTCGCATTCTTGAGTCCAAGTGAACTTCCTATTCTTTTTTAATAAATCTGATAACGGTCTTAGCAATTCAGCGAAATTTGGTACAAAACGACGGTACCATGAAACTGTCCCTATAAAACTCCTAACCTCTTTAACATTCCTCGGTGCTGGAATCCTAACCATACTGTCAACTTTTTCAGGATCGACATGCAACCCATTACGATCCACTATATATCCTAAAAATTTAAGCGAAGGCATGCAAAAGTTGCATTTTTCCTTGCTAACCTTTAATCCGGCATCGCTCAACCTTTTCATCACTTCACTGAGAACTTCGAGGTGTTTTTCAAAAGTTTCGGCAATGATAATGATGTCGTCTAAATAGACAAAAACGAATGGCTCAAGGTCGGCACCCAATACCGTGTCGATAAATCTTTGCCAAGTCGCTGGTGAGTTATGGAGTCCGAAAGGCATTCTCCTAAACTGAAATAAACCCCGTCCAGGTACCGTAAAGGCAGTATAAGGCTTAGATTCCTCCTCCATAGGAATCTGCCAGTACGCTGACTTGATATCTAGTGAAGACAGGAACCTAGCACCACGAAGCCTATCTAGAATTGAACTAATATACGGTAAGGGATACGCATCCCTATCAGTATTCTTATTCAGCTTCCTATAGTCTACGCAGAATCTAAAGGAGCCATCTTTCTTTTTTACTAACAGTATTGGAGATGACCAAGCACTTGTCGATCTCTCAATAACTCCTGCCTCTAACATTTCATTAAGTTCCCTATCTATATGAACCTGCATTGCCGGGGAGACCGGATAGTACCGTTGTTTTATCGGCTCTGCCGACGTCCTAATTTTGTGCTCGACTAGTGTTGTGCAACCTAAGCCCTCGGGCATTTTTCCTAAACGAATCCTCCACTAATGTTTCTAAAGCTTTTATTTCCCTTTCATCCAACTCTGATCGTTCTATAATAGAACATACCGAAACAGCAACGGTCTGTTCGGAAAAATTCCACTCTCGTGACCTGAGATCCGGGACAATGCCCGACAGCGCCCAAAAATCTGCGCCTAAAATCACGGTGTGCGGCAAAGTTGGTATAATTAAGCAATCAATAAGGATTGCCCTATCCTCAACTACTATCGGAAGAGAGAGTGTCCCTAACACTTCCACACCTGACCCGTCTGCCAAACACACGCAGTGGACAGTGTCTTTCTTCACAATAAACCCTAAATCACCAAGTATTTTCCAAGAGTCCCTACCTATTATGGTCCTGGAAGCTCCTGAATCTAGTAGCCCTACGAATTCAGAACCATAAATACTAATTTTTAAAAATGGTCTCCTATCATTCCCGTTTGCCTCCAAGGTGAACCCTAAATGAACCCTATTTACCAGCTGGTTTCCAGCAGGCAAAAACCCTAACGCTTCTGAACTCCTCGCCCTGCTGCCGCAGGAGTTCGCTGCCCATTTCCCGAGCATTTCCTACATTCTGATCTTTTGACTCCTAAAGCCCCACATCCGAAACAACGCCTAGGAGCAGAACACCTATCTGCATAATGGCCTGATCCATTACACCTAAAACACCGAATGTTCGAATTGGCACGAGATTGGTTCGATGATTGGGCCTGACGATGAGTTTCGTTGTTCTCTGTAACAACCGAAACCGAGGGAGTATCGACACCTACATATGCTAGATCCGGTTCTAGCAAAGACCTATTCTGCCTAACACTTGGTGGTGGAACATACGCATCTACGTAGGCCCTAACGGCTTCTAAACTCCTACCTAACGTCACCAAATCTGACACACAAGTTGGTTTCGCCAAACCAAGTTGTGTTTGGTAGAAGGGTGTCAAGTTCCTTTGAATTATTGACAACCTTCTACTCTCAGTTATTGGTTCTGTCAATCTCCCAAACAAATTCGACATCGTCGCGACATAGACACCGATGGATTCATCTTTGCCTTGAGTCCGGCGCCTAATCTCCTCTAGAAGCTGGTCGTCATAATTCGGTGGCAAGAATTCGAGTTTCAACTCCTTCACTAGTTCCTGCCATGAATTAACCGAAACCCTAACTGCCCTATACCAAATCAATGCTTTTCCGACGAATAGCTCTACTGCTGACCTAAAAAGTTGGGTTTCCGAAACCCCCCTAGCCTGTCTCATTTCCTCAATTCTCTCTAAGAATGAATTCACTGAAGTACCACAGCGTTCTCCAGTGAATTTAACTTCCCATTTGGCGATGTTGTGGAATCGGTCCGATTCCACATAAATCCTTCCTGGAACAAAATCCCCATTTTCAGGATTATTCCTCCTATCGACTGCCTCTCTTACGCTCGTTGATGTATCGACAGCAGTACCTATAGACCCACTTTTTGTTGTTGCAGCGGGGAGCTGTTTATCCATCTCTTTTTCCCTTCCCACCTGTTCTTCCTCAATATCCTCCTCCTCATCCCTCTCTAATACCGACATGGTCATAATCACCTTATTTTTCAAGGCAAGCTTTGATTTATCCTGACTTTCATTTTCAGGAATGCTCCTATCTAGCCTACGCAAGCACCATTCTACTTTCGTTAAAATTTTTAAATATTCACCCGAAGTTTCCGACTTCGGAGGATTCTCTAAAAGTTTCCCTATCTCTATCAATTTCTTTTCAACTGCCATGAAATCCTCCTCGAAAGTGAAAGGATATGATGCAGCTACAAAAGAATTCCTACGTTCTAACTTAAGCGTTGTCCTAAGAGACTTTCTCATATCTTCAACCGTTCCGACAATCAAACCGCGACATTCTATTTCATAGGTAATCTCGTCCTGAGATAACCTATTAATCTGACTTACGTCCATATTAAAAAACTATTTTTTCCAAGATGACCCACGAAACAAATTTAAAAAGTATATGAATCTTGAGCTAAAAACCGAAGTTAAAAAAAAATGGTTCAAAATTCTGTTTGATTGATACCAAAAATAAACGTATTACTAGCAGACGTGAAAGAACAGAAAAGCAAAGTAAAAAAAATTGTTTTCTTTTTATTTAAGAGCAATTTAATTCAACTGTATATAGCAACTAACGATTTTAACTTATTTAACAATATCGCAAAAGAAGAGGAAAAAAAAATTAAAATATTTCCCAAATAAATTCCTATAACCTAAAGTGGCAACCCTTGTTCAAATAATTAATTAATTATTAGATTCGATCAAATTTAAATATCGAAAGCAAATAAAAAAACAATCTATTAAAAGAATCGAAATAGTTAAATGGCAACACTTGAATATTAAACCAAACTTCACTAAAATGTGCAATCTATTTCCACAGAAGGTGCGAGAGAGAGCACTATATCACTATATGACAAAATGGATTCCAAAATCAAGAAAATATTCACTTTATATAAAAGTAAAATAAATATCAAAAACAATGAAAGTTATTATATATGTAGGTATACGACTATTAAACAATATGTATATGCAAAAACTTAAAAAATATTCAAAGGACTCACTTAATATTTTTTCCAGGCAAAATCAAAAAAATACAAAAAAAACTCCCGGATTCCCTTCTTTCCTTTTATAGGTTATATCCTTAGGCCTCCTGTGGCCGTAAATTCCACGAGACACCTCACCTAAATGAAAAAAAAAATAACACCACCAAGTAATTAAATCTTTAAAAAAAGTAAAGCACAAAAACAATTAACTTCCCTAAACACAGGACAAAACCAAACAATCACAAGTAGGTATTCCAAAAATGAAAGAAAGCCCCACGTTGGGCGCCAATTTGTTGCAAATTTTTCCACCGTATAACCGACCCGACGGACTGTAATAATTTCGATTGTTTTTAAACAATATTGGATTTCCGATTCCAATATTGTCGAAGATCGAACGCGAATGAAATTAATCTTATCTTAAATGATTAAAATAAAAAAAAGAAACGAAATTGCACACCGCCGATGTGCCGCGAGAGTTATTATGACACTTTACGTCAGTCGATATGACAAACAGATGGAAGAATTCACCACAGGTAGCAATAAAAGTATTGCCAGCCCAGTAGCTCAGCTTAAGGGGGGGTTTCGATGAGGTGAATATTTTATTAATCAAGGTGATTAATAAAATTGAAATGAAATTGATATCAAAATGATATCGAAATACGACGAGGTGAATTTCTCCAAGTCGTATTGATTATAGTGGGCGCCAGGAAACTTTTTACTGGAAGTTTACCAAAACCAGTCGCTGAAAAATTTTCCTTCAAATAAACTTACGAAATAAAAGAAAGGTTTTATTTTCCCGAAAGGAAATTTAAGTTGTGTTTTATTGCCTGGAAAACCTTGGCCGAAGCCGGGATTAAAAACCAGGATCTTTTGAAAAGGGAAAGATACAAATTGAATTATTGAGATTGACAGAAGGTCAATTCTCGATAAATGTCTTGCAAAAGAAAATGAATATGAATGAATATAATAATAAAAAAAAAAAAAAAAAAAAACGATAAAAGAAATCACTCGAAGAAAATTATTTCGATAAGAAACAAAAATCAAAAAAATAAAACGGTAAACGCGTCCCGTAATAACCGAAAATTAATATTTCGACTCGAAGGTCAAAAGGACGAATTTAAACCAAATGAACACCAGGAAAAAAAAACGCAATATTCTTAGAAACACTATACTTAGCTTCTTTTTGATTTCCTCAAACGACTATAGTAATCCTTCCTCACTTTTCTCCACCGCAGGACAAAACAAAATCTTTAACTTAATAGAACCTTAAAGGAAAAAAAAAACTATCGTAGAAAAATTACTTAATGTATGTCTTTTCAAAAAAAATTCCTTCACACAATTTTTCTTTAGTCAAAAGGCTTTGGACGCAATTCAAAAAGTGGCCATCATCATGGCGAGCTTGACCCTTCCGGCTACTTGCCCTCAGGCAATCCTCTCGGACCTTTTGCGTGGTGATCGATCTGTCTCGGTCCCGCAACTTCCTCCATCCATAAGATTGGGTGTGCGACCGAGAAGCCAGATATCTTTCATCGCACGCGATCTCTTTAAAGAGGTGATGCGATCACCCAGTAGCTCAATGAGTGAGTTCAGCTCTTCACTTTCGAACCCATTCCAGTCAAGACTTTCTGGAAAAATCGTGTGGAATTCCTCGCATTACCGAGTATTTACACGCGCTAGTTTTTAGTTGAGGAAAGACTACTTATGTGGTGTTAAAGGAAGTCGGTAGCCAAGCCTATAATTAAAATAAAAGTTATTAAGATATTCTTGGAGTGATTTTTCTATCGTTAATAATTATCTACTTTATGGTGGGCTCTCGGCCATACTACGTTAACGTTGGTGTGACTTTTCTACACACATTGTTGGGCATGGGTATCGTCTTCATGCCTTGACGATATTGTTTTTCCAATATGTGGGCCAACCGTCGCACAGTTCGTTGGTGTGGAATCCTTTCGCACACTTTGGTAGGACCTGTTAAATTTGCTTTCCCAAAATGCTAGAAGAGCAGGTCACTGGCTGATGGTCCAGGTTTCTACTAAACTCTTCCAGAATTTTGCGGCCGCAGTAAGAACTCATTAAGGGTAGTTAGCAACAAGGGAGGTGAAACTTGTTGTGGTAAAATTTACCGCAACAGTGTGACATTTGGTTTTTTGTATATTAATTTCTTTGTGCGAAATTTCAAGGTGAGGCAAGTTGTAACGTTTTTATGGGGTAAATAGTAACATGTTAAAACTTAAACCTTGATTCTTTTTTTACTGATCGTTGTTATCGCTCAAAATGCCTGGATGCGGAATAACCCCGGAAAAAACAATGACAGTGCATGATATTCTGTCAATTGTAAGCAAAGCTCTGCCCTTAGCCCTGAATCCGACAAACATACAAAATATATTTAAGAAGACTGGAATCGTCCCCTGAACGAACACATTTTTCATGCGTTTGTAACTGATCGGCCAAATCCCAAGAGGATCTGATAACACACTTCCTTGCGTGGAACAACAAGCTGAAACAGGAGGAGCCATTGACGAGGAGTAACCTGACCAAAGCGGTTATTTTTTTTTTAACCGAGAAAACAGCCTTTTTAGAGGAAAGGAACAAAGTTTCGGCCAAAAAGAAAGCCAAGAACGGAGCTAAAGAGGAGCCTACCAATAAACAAAAATAACAGGTGAAGAAAAAGGTATTAGCCTCTTCATCAGAAGATGATGATGACCAACAAAATTTGTATCTCGTTTGTTGTGGGGCATTTTCTGAAAGCTTGCCATATTGGGTTCAGTGCATACTATGCAAAAAGTGTGCCCATACCAAGTGCGTAAAAGGATCTCTTCGTGTATACGTATGCCTCAACTGTGACACGGATGCAGATTCTTCTTCCTAGTCCTATATTTTTTGACGAAAGAATTGTGATTTTTTTTTGTTTTGAACTCAATTTTTTTTTTGATTAAAACTAGGGCTGTTTTTTACAAAAGATATTTAAATAATATATTTTCTTTAGCATAAGTTTTATTTAATGAATTAAGAGTTATGTTTTTTCTTATCTAATTTTAATAAAATAATAATGTTTATTAAAAATATTTCTTTTTTTTATAATTCGTGATACAACTTACCCCTACTTATGTTACAACTAGCCCCATGTGGGTGTAAGTTGAAACAACACGTTGTTTTTTTTTTTTTTTAAACATTACTCAAACTTGGTAAAAATTGGATTTCGACTCAAATATCTTCTTACAAATTTGAGATTATGGCTTTCAACTAATTTTATCTTATAAGAAATATTGTTGTCAATATTCTGAAAAATTTTAAGAAAATCGAATTGACAATTTTCTTACAAAAAATAAAAACCTAGACAAAAAAAATTAATAAAAGATAGTAAAAATTGATTTTCGACTCAAAAATCTTTTCAAAACTGATATATTGTCTTTAAACTGCTTTTATCTATTAAAACATATTGTTCAACACTCCGTAAAATTTTGAGGAAAATCGAATCGACAGTTTTTTTAACAGAAATTTAAAACCTTCCAAAAAGCAATACTGAAACTTGGTAAAAATTTACTTATGACTCAAAAAGCTTTTAAAAATTAAAAATATTGTCAAGCTCTTTTTATTTCACACAAAATATTTTGTTTCGATATTATGTGTTTTTTTTTTGTAAAAATCCAATGGTCCGTTTTTTCATAAAAAAATAAAATGTACAAAAAGTAGTTCGCAAATTTTGTAGAAATTTCATTCATCTAATTTGTAAAAAATTAACAAATGGTACTAAAATTGGTAACATTTTTTTTCGACTAAAAAATATATTTACACAAAACTAAATTATCAAACTAAACTTTTTCTTTTTTTGAAAAATAATGTTGGTAATTTAAATTTCTTTAAGAATAACTCAACTGAAAACTTTTTTAACCCAACACAAAAACATACAAACTTTTAAGCAAGACAAACAGACAGACGGGATGTTAAGTTATCAGTGTGGGTCGCATCCCAGCCTCTTTTTCTGATTCTGTTTGATTTGATGTTCTGTTTTATTCGATTTTGTAAGCGATGTTAACTGATGCCTCAATAGTTGCTGCAGTTAAGAGGGTCTCCTTTTTTTTAGAATAAGACAATCAATACTGAGGTTTCTTGATCTTCCATATCCATATCCATATCTTACAGATAAGTTGGTGCATGCTCCTAACAAAATTATCTCTAGCCGCTTTGAAGAGCTTGGCATTCAACCCATCTACTCCAGCGACTTTGTTAGACTTCAGCTTAGATATGGAAATCTGTACTTTGTCTAAATCGGGAAGACGGGATGGTTGGCTTTTGTCTATATTGAATGGATCACCCTGCCTGACAGCAGAATTTGATTCATCGTCGCTGTTATACAGTCTGCAGAAGTGGTCCTTCCATATCCTCGGAATTGAATGCGGTTCAACTTTTCACGTGCTCATAAAACTTTCGAACTTCATTTCTGATTTTGAACTTCTCAACATCTTCGACCGCACGCATCTCATGCTCTTTCTTTTCTTTTTTGAGAAGTCGGTGTTCCTCTAGCCTATTTCGCTCAAAGAGCTCGTATTTCTATGCAGTGGTGCTTTAAGTGCCTTGAAACCCAGCACGTCATAGGCGGCTTCTCTGATTGAATCTTGCCACTGTTGCCACTGATTCTCGATTTGACCCCATTACTTTTAGTGTTTGCCCTTGATTTTCATTGCGTTGGGAGCTACGGCCTAGTGACTTACAACTCTTAGCCATTCCTGTGTGCTAGTACAGTTGTCAGGGATTGAGGAGACCTACAGTGTAAAGCCGAATCCGAACGGGCAATTTGAGAAAGCACTTTTCATGACAAGACAAGAAAAGGGATTTTTTAAATCCTTGCCAGAGGCCTTATCCGTGCAAAAAAAAAACTTTATATGGAGCATGCAGTGTTTGAACCCAAGATCTCTGGCATGACAGCCCGTGAGTTGGACCAGCACGACACGGGTAATAGGTTTGTCATAGCAAAACTTAATTAAAAATGGAATTGAATCCTTTTGAATTGTAATGGTAAATCCGTACGAATTATTGGTATTCGTGGAATATTAACATTTTCACCCTTTTCAATGGCGGTTGAGATACGAAATATTTTGCCCCAGTTATATTACACGAAGTCTTTTACCGTTACATAATCGAGCGGCATCTAAATTTCGAGTAAGGAATTGAATTGCAGCTTATGAGTTAAGAAACTTTTTTTGGGTATAAAGTGCTCTATTCTGATTCGATGACAGCGTTAATTGACAAGTACTTTCAGCCGTATAAAATCAACATTGTTTCTTGGTGCTAAAAATGAACTTTGACAAGAAAATCGAAAGTAGTTATTTTGTAAATCATGGTAAGCACTTGAAATAACTTCAGAATTACTCTGTAATAATCTAATATTTGTTATAGCCTGTTTTCATTCGTTAATGTCATAATTAGAAACACCTACTGAAAGGTAATGATGATAAGTCCAAAATCAGGAAGCACCTAAAAAATAATAGTGATACTGCCAGATCTGCGTAAATGAGCTGTAAATGCAATATTTTATCGCAGTAAAAAGTAGCCTCAGACACTCTCAAGCTTTCTAACTACCTCCACATAAAAAATCATGCCATAATGTTGCTCCGTTGTGACGTGAAGGGTGGACAAACAAACAAACAGGCAAGCCAACTGAAATTTATAATATTAGTATAGATTTCCTGTCATACAGTGCTATTCGAAAAATGTTGGTCAAACTTTTTTTCGATTTTTTCCCAATCTAGTCAATTATGTTGAAATACCAACATATTTTTTAATAAGGTTTTGTTTTATGATAGGGTAAGAATTTTTAGTTTTTCTAAAATGGTCATGGGAGCAAAAGTGATTATACTGAAAAATTAGTTTTTTAGGTACCTACCTCATTTTTAAGGATTTAAGAAAAACACTTTATTGGTGCAATTTTTTGTATTGCTTCTCAGAAACATGTTAGAGCTAATTAGTACTTTGTTGGACCTCCTCTTGCCTTAATTGCCGCTGCACATATCGGCGAGACACTGAATGCTGTAGGTTTTTCCATGTGGATGCAGGTATCGTGTTCCAGGTCACGGTAAGTAGTCTTTTTTTGTACTTTATTAATTGAATCTGGGCACTTCTTCGTATCCTCACGTTTCATTATAAACCAAATATTCTCAATGTGATTGAGATCTGGGCTGTAGAAAGGACAACTTAAATAAATAAATTGGGTGGCGCAACAGTCCGTTGTGAACCAGGGCCTAGTGACTGACAACTCTCAACCATTCCTGTGTGCGAGTACTGTTGTCAGAAATGGAAGGGACCTAAAATTTTAGGCCGAATCTGAACGGCTAATTTGATAAAGCACTTTTTCATGACAAGAATCACTCTTGAAGGATTCGTCAATTCCTCGCAAGAGGCAGTACCCGCGAACATTTTTTTTTTTAAATTAAGGTGGCACAGGTAGGGATTGAACCCAAGATCCCTTGCATGACAGCCCAACGCACTTTTTTTTTCCAAATTCATTCAATCTTAAACCTATCTTAAAGCTGGACAAAAATTCATAAAACTAGCCTAATTATGCATAACTTACAACTAACTTAATGGTCCCATACGAACACTCTAAGTTAAACTATAACACTAACTACAAATGCCTTTTGGCCCAAAGATCTATTTCCTTCAATTTATATTTTATTTATTTCTGTATTTATTACAAAATTTTGAAAAAAAAAATAATATCAAGATCATTTTTTTTTATTTTTGCTTACAAACTACTTAAAATAAGGTCCTTAATATAAAACTTAAAACTAACTTAAACTACCTATTCTACCTATAAACTACTTAAAACTAGAACAACCACAGCAGCAAATCTAACTATCTAACATTTTTGTTTTTCATATTTTGTTGTCTTTTATTGTTTTTTTTTTCTTTTTGTGCCACCATGCCTATTCTACTTAAAACTAAACCCTAAAACTATAAAACAAGTATGCAAGGCGGCCAAGGCTTAAAACCCCATCCCGACTACCCACTATCAAGTGCCGATTGAAGCCACCAAAACTGGTTCTCCTGCTTCACCCTATCAGTTCGGTCCCGTTCGGACACAGCACAACTGAACCGAAGGAGCTCCGCTCCGCCTTGTGCCATGACGTCCCGACTGTACGGGAGTCGCCTATCCACGGTTCTTCGTCTGACGTGGTAGTTTAACGGAACTGCCTCAGACCTGTATCAGACCGCATTTGTCTAAAAAGAGGAATGCCTCTGGTGGAATGAACCCGCTCAAGCGTGCACTTTCAAAATACTCGTCGTTCGGATAGAACGCCCCGAAAATTAAATTGTTGGTCAAAGACATAGCTCTTGCAATGTGACCTCGACCGAGTTTTTTCACGAAATTGACATTTGTGTTGATATAGGACCTCGTTAGAATAGTAATGTACATAAGAAGACTCGGCTGTTCGAAATAAGCCTGTACAGCGTCGTTAACACTGCCGCTCGAACACCTGAAACTTCTCCATCTGGGAAGGGGCAACGTTGAACCACACAGGACAACCATAAACGATCATTGGCCGTATGAGGGCCATGTAGCAAATTACCTTCACTCTGGGGTCAAGCCGACTGCTAAGAAACAGCCGTTTCGTCAGAGCGAAGGCTCCTCTGGCCCTGGTCAGAGCAGCATTTATATGTCTATCGAAATATAAATACTGATCTAACCAGATACCGAGGTACTTCACTACACTTTTGGTCGCTAATGGCTGCCCGTGAAGATCAACGATGACCATCTTGCGCCAATTCTTACACGTATCCCTCGTGGCCATAGCCAACGGAGTCCGGAACAAAATTGTCTCTGACTTCTGGACATTTATTTTCAGTTTCCAGTCGTCGAAATATTGCTGAATCTTGTCGAAATCACGCTGCAAGAGAATTCTAATAACCTCAACCTTTCGGGCCGTTCTGTACGCAATTAGATCGTCGGCGTACGCAATTGCCTTTGTAAGACTACCTATCAGATCGCTGGTGTAAATGCTGAAGAGAATCGGCGAATTCACCGCTCCCTGTTGAAGACCATTTTTAATTGAGAATGTTGTGGTAGAAGTTACATTGCCACTTTTGACAACAAATTTTCTACCGTTAAGCATATCATAAAGTATATACAACAATGGCTTGCTAATGCCAAGCCTGCTCAGTTTTAGGTAAAGACCCTCTAACCATACGGTGCCAAAGGCCTTTTCCAAATCAACCAGAACAGCACCTGTGCATTGTTGTTTTGATTTATTCCATTGGATATCAGAAACGAGTTTAGACGCAGCATGAATTGTGTCATGAATCGCCTTGAACCCGAACTGTTTATCCGGAATTATTTTGTTGTCCGCAGCCCACTTAGTCAGAGCCCTTTTAATGATTTTTTCGAAAACTTTGCTGATGCTGACGGAAGAAGACTTATCGACCGAAGATTTGACGGGTTGGAGTTGTCCTTTCCCTTTTTCGGGAGAGGATGAACCACAGCGGTCTTCCAATGCACTGGATAATATGCATTATTCAGTGCATTATTGAAGAGCGTGGTGTAAATGTCAATTGCTTCCATCGGTAAATGTCTTAGTACGACGTTGGATATACCATCGACACCTGCTGACTTTTTGTTTTTTATTGAGTTGAAGATGAGCTGAAGCTCAACCTTCGTCACTAACAAGGGACTTGGTCCCGTTTGCTCGGCGATTATGGCATTTTCCAAGAAATCGTCATTGAACCGCATGAAACCGCGGTTCTCAGATCGCCATTGTGTCATATCATTTCGAAGGTAAAAGTGATTAAGTAGGGCTCTGTTTTCCAGGTCGTGGTTGGGGCGAATGCTTACATTCACCTTGTACACTTGCTGGAAGGCAGCTCCCACCGCCTCCATTTTTTCCTTCGGATCTTCTTCTTTGTCTTTCTTTTGATTCCCTTTGCACAAGGATCCTTCCATCTCCAACATAGAGCTTGAATTTTGATTCGCCTGAAAAGATGACATTGTAAAACATGTCTTGAGTCCGATTTAGGTGCCCCAGAGAAATAGTTTTTCTTTGACTTTTTTGGGAAATTCGGCTTCAGCACCAGCTTTAGTGCTCTAAGTCCAGCCTTTTTCTCACTCAACTTGAAGAAACTATTTTGTCTGTACCTAGACACAAAACGTTTATAAGGTCCACCGAAGTCCTGAACCGATTCCGACGACTGTACAACACCAAAAAACGATCTTCCTCTGTACCTGTTTTCCTGCTAGTATAGTCCCGGACTCCCGATATTTTTCCAAATGCCGTTTGTTGAGCAATGTTAAGTCTCATAGAAATTTCACGTGTTGTTGAAATTGAGACGTGACAGACACAAAATATTGGCCTTATATTCCGAACTGATTTTTTCCATTTTTTTCACAAAATCACTTTGGTTTTATTGGACTACTATCACGAGCCAAATGCAGCTCTTATTGACAATAACATTAGTTTGTATACAGTGTTTAAAAAAAACCGTAGCGTTCCTGAATTTTAAGAACTGATCTCGAAAAGGTTAATATAATGTTTGACCAACATTTTTCCAACAGCACTCTACAGTATAGACAAATTTCGAGTTTATGGGATAATAACATGATTGCTGATAACATTTTTAATTAGTTGAGAATATTTATAAAGTACTGGTTTTTGAAATGTTACATATCTGTGTAAACTGTAGTATGCGAATCCGAGAAATCTATCGTAATTCGTAACATTCTTATACACGCATTTTTACCATTCATTATAACTGCGGGCCAATCCACATGTGAAATTAATATTTCAATATTCTTTAAATAAATATCATTCATGCAACTATTTTTGGTTTTGTTTAATAATGTTCATTTGATTGCGAAATATTTTCCAAGCAAAAGCTCAGTGATGAGTGCACTTAACATAAACATTTGTATGGCGCAATTATCCAAACAAAAATGAAACAAACAATTTCAACTAATGAAAATCCTAAACTCTGAAATATACAACTTATTTTGACAAAACTCCAAATGACCCTTCTAAGTGTTTGCTATAATAATTTAATTAAGGGCTCGATTCGCAATATCATCCCAAAATCATCAAGCCCTTAAAACCCCTCGTTTTATGCATTCATATAGTATCCGATGTTGATAAATGTGGAATATAGAAGAGGGTGCTTCATCCGCACATAACGGATCAGTTGACAAAGAGCAGGAATTTCCATTTCGATAACATCGTTTGAACCTGTTTTAATTCTACGCCAACATATAGCGGAAATGTATATGCTGATATCGATATGTAGATGCCGCTGTGGATGCCGTTGCCGATGCTGATGATGATGCTGATGCTGAAGCTGAAGCCGAAGTCAAGCCGTATAAGTATTCATTCATCCTGCATGTTTGGTCCTTGAATCGGAATCGGATGCATTGCAGTTTGCTTTTGGAGCAATAGCGAAACAGAAGTGTGCAAATGCACCCAGGCACCCAGAAATACAGACACACATGTGGCTTTCCTAACATGGCTGGATGGTTAGCTGATGGTTGTTTGGCTGTTTAGCTGTTTGGCTGGATGGCTGAGGATGATTTTAAAACCATTTTCGCCGGGATAATAACCCGGTTCATAATGTTTTAAAAATTCACACATATCTGTAGGAGTATGCCAGAGCGTGTGACACCAGTGTGAAAACTGAAAGAACTTTCAAATGGAACATCTAACACGAGATACTCGTTCAACCAACAACGTACAACATTTTCAACGTACAACATTCAACGGCAACGTACGAGTACGTACGTTTTTGAATGGGTGTGTGAAATAACTTTTTAATGAGATAATTAGATTCAAAAGTTCTGATAAATTTCATAAGTTTTCAAATTGGATTCGAAATTAATGAGTATGAGTCTCACTCAGACTTTAGACTTTGTTGAGATAGAGAAAAATATGTCTGAGGGGCTGTGGAGTGAAGGAAGGAGCTAAAGTGGGGGAGTATATGTTGTTTTGGTGTATTAGGTTGAAGTGGAGTTGAATCCTGATGAAGAGCTTTGGCTTGGATTGGGTGAGGTTGAGCTAAGGGGATATATGCTTGCACTATAAAGTGACACTGAGTCTGAGTGTCTGCCAGCCAAGCCAGATCTTTTTGGATAGTTTTATTCGAATGCAGTTGCGCCTATATTTATTCACTCTAAACTGTAAAATTTATATAAGTATGTCTGAAATGGTGTGTTTCCATAGACTTCGTATCCGGATCCGTTTCTACAAAGACTGGCAGTAGGTATAAGTACCCCCATTTTGAAGAAGGAGCATTTACTCCACACGTAGAGGGTGGATGGACATGATAGTTGGTAGTACTTTAAACCGAAAACACACCCAAAGTGGAGCTTTTATGGGGTGTGAGGTTGAATGAGTTTAATTTGAAAATAGTTGCTGCATCTCTCATGAAGAAATTAACTATTTGCTGAAGAAAAGGATTTTGCGGATTTTAGTTTGTCATTTCGAAGGCAAATAACGAAAGCTCTTAAGTATACATATGTCGTATATGGTATGCGGTGTGTGGAATGGAATTCAGATTAAAATTCCATTGCGGGCAATTAAGCTGACAAATTCATGTGGGACTCTTTTATGGTTGTACCAATGTATATGAGCTGCTATATGAATAGATGATAATGATATTGAAATGATAAAGATTTTATTTATAACCAAACATTAAGAAAAAGGTGAAACTTTTTGAAGATATCGCTAATTAGGAAACATGCTGCTCAGATTGTTTGTTATAAACCATTTATAACTCTTAAATTCTAGAGAATGAATGTGAAAATAAGTGTTTTTGGAGTTACTTAATTAGATTAATGTTTTGTTTTTCCATGTTTCCATACAAAATTAAGAGAAAGATAAATATTTAAATTAAAGGGGTCGACAAGGTTTTCTTATTGGCAATTAAAATGCACTTTTCGAATGTGTTTTGATGACTTTAATTTAAACCCCTTTCAATATTGTTTAATCACCTCAGGTTTTTGAGATATAACTTTTTACAACTCGTCGCTGAAATGCGACTCACACTGATAACTTCATATTCAGTCTGTCAATTTGTCTTGTTTAAAAGGTTTGTAGGTTTCCGTGTTTTCTTATAAAAGTTGTCAGTTAAATTATGTTTAAACATTTTAAAAATTACAAACAATATTTTGCATATTTGATTTCGGAATCTATTTTAGTTCACTAAATTTTTATTCGAAAACCAAATTTTACCCATTTTAGTAGCATTTCTTCAAAGTTTTTATTTCTTATATACCTAAACAAATACAAATTGGATGATTGAAATTAATAAGAAGTAAAAATCTTTTATATTTCAATTTTGACCAAACTTGCGTACTAGTTTTTGTAGATTTTATTTTTTGTATAAAAAAACTGACTGTTAAATTTTTATAAAAAGTTTACTGAATGTCGAAAAAACTTTCTGTGAGATATAAAATCTTTGAAGCTTATATTTTTAACTTCCCATATAGGAAGTTATTGTAATGGGTCCGATTTGTCAAATTGAAAATTTGGACATTTCTCGACGTTTCAAGGTCCCTAGAGGCGAAAGAAAAGATTTTTAGAAAGATGTCTGTGCGTGCGTGTGTACGTACGTTCGTACGTCCGTTTTTTTCGTCGTCCATAGCTCAAGAACCAGAAGAGATATCGATTTAAAATAAATTTTGTTATACAGATAACAAGACAGAAAAATGCAGAAAGGCTCAACAAAATTACGTGGGTGGTTTTCTTAATATAGCAATTTTAAAAGGTGAACATTTTGATCAACCCTAAATATCTCACGAACAAAAACGCTAAATTTAAATTAAATTTAAAAAAAAAAACAATTAACGGTTTCCTTATAAATCAAGAAAAACTGAAAAAAAATATTTGTCTCGTCGAAAATAACTAACGAATTAATAATGATTTTATCTCCAAAATAACGTTGTGCAACGAAGAAAAACATTTTTAACATCTGGTAAAATTTTGAGAAAAATCGAATTCACAGTTTTTTTCTATAAAAATAAAAACCTAAGAATGAACAGTAGGTACTTAAAGTTGGTGAAAATTGGTTTTCAACTCTAATATCTCGAAAATTTTTTAATTTCTAAACAATATTGATTTCAACATTCTTAAATTAATAGTTTTTTTTTACAAATAATAAGAACCTAAACAAACATTACTTGGTTGGTAAAATTTAAGGCTTAATTAATTTTCGACTCAAATATCTTTTCAAAAATTTAAAAGTATGGCCCCAAACTAATTTAATTTTATAAAAAATATTGTTTGCAATATTCGGTAAAAAATTTAAATTGAATTGACAGTTTTTTGTTACAAAAAATAAAAACCTAAAAAAAAATACTAAAACTTGGTAAAAATTTACTTCCGACTCAAATTTTTTTTCAATATTTAAAAATATTGGCTTTAAATTATTTTTCAGATAATATGGTTTTTGACATTCAGACACTTTTTTATAAAAGTCCAACAGTCAGTTTTTCATAAAAAATTGAAATTTACAAAAAAATAGTACTCAAAATGTTTTAAAATTTATGTTCGGTTTTCAATATCTCGTGAATAAAAGAAGACATTGACTTGAAATTAATTTCATTTGTTTATATAAGAAATAAAAACTTTTAAGAAATGCTACTAAAATTGGTAAAAAGTGTTTTTCGACTAAAAATCTCTTTAACAAAAAAAGATTTTGAAATAAAACTATTTGCATATGATGCAAAATATTTTTGTTAATTTTTAATTTTTTTAGAATAAATCAACTGACAACTTTTTTTTAACAAAACACGAAAACCTACAAAACTTTTAGGCAAGACAAATCGACAGACGGAATGGGAAGTTTTATGTGTGGGTCGCATCCTCTTTTTGAAATAAATTTTATTTTTAACTATGTCATCATCAATATGCTTCTGTACGCGACTAACGCTGGGGTTCGAAGTTTGTAGATACATTAAGCA
Organism: Eupeodes corollae; assembly: GCF_945859685.1. Taxonomy (NCBI): domain Eukaryota; kingdom Metazoa; phylum Arthropoda; class Insecta; order Diptera; family Syrphidae; genus Eupeodes; species Eupeodes corollae. Next base: position 45,027,345 of record NC_079147.1, read on the forward strand.
CAAATTGCATCCAAAAATCAAGTAAAGGGAAAACGAAAACCTACAACAAAAATATTAATAATAACAAACGAATTTTAAAAAATATATTTTGAAAATGTATACAAAAATTCTTTAATAGCTAACGACCGGACCTTTAGCAAAATACTTATCCCATCAGAAATCAGTATGCTTAATTCCATAATGTATTTTATTAACTTTACGTAGGAATTTATTATAATTTCTCAATATTTTAAGCCCCTTTAATCTACACTACAAAGATATCTAATTGAGCGTGCGTATATGTACTTTCGGAACACCTTTTTTCGTCAAACATATCACAAGAACTTGATGAGATGTCTTCAAATAAATTGTTTTTGAAAGATATTAACATCAAAAGACGACTAACAAGTCAGCACTACATTTTTAACTTCCCATGGGAAGTTATTGTAATGGTCAAATTGAAAATTTTAAAATTTCTCACCGTTTCAAGCTCCCTAGAGTCGAAATAAATTTTTTTTAGAAAGATGTCTGTGCGTGCGTGTGGACGAACGTTCGTACGTCCGTACGTTCGCTATGTTTTTTCCGTCGTCCATAGCTCAAGAACCAGAAGAGATATCGATTTCAAATAAATTTGTTTATACAGATAATAAGGCAGGGGTGGTTTTTTTACCATAGCAGTTTAAAAGAAAGGTGAAAATTTTGGTTAACACAAAATATCTTACGAACCAAAAACGCTAGAGACTTGAATTAAATGTTATATAATATATTGTAGAAGTATACTTTTTGAAAAAAATACATTAAACGCAACGAAGAATAAGGTTTTTGACATCTGATACAATTTTGAGAAAAATCGAATTGAGAGTTTTTTTTACAAAAAATAAAAATCTAAAAAAAATTAATAAAAGTTGGTAAAAATTGATTTTCGACTCAAATATCTTTCTAATAATTGTAGATATTGGCTTTAAACTACTTTTATCTTTCAAAAAAAATTGTTGTTAACATTCAGTAAAATTTTGAAAAAAAATCGAATTGACAGTTTTTGTACAAAAAATTAAAAACATAAAAAATATTTAACAAAAGTTGGTAAAAATTGATTTTCCACTAAAATTTATTTTCAAAAATTTGAAATATTGGCTTCAAACTAATTTTATCTTATGAGAAATATTGTTTTTAACATTCGAATCTTAAAAAAAACGAATTGACAGGTTTTTTTTACAAAAAATAAAACTCTAAAAAAAAAAAACAATACTAAACTTGGTAAAAATTTATTTTCGACTCAAATAGCTTTTCAAAAATTAAAAATATTGGCTTCAAAGTAATTTTATTTCACAGAAAACATTGTTTTCGATATTCAGTAGTTTTTTTTTATGAAAATTTAATAGTCCGTTTTTTTCAGAAAACGTATAAAATCTAAAAGAATAGTACGCAAATTTGGTAAAAATTAATGCGAGTATATTCAGGAATGGGAAGTTATCAGTGTGGGTCGCATCCCAGCTTTTTTTAAATTTGTAAAAGATATTAGGGTCAAATGTAAATTTTGTCCAAGTCTTAATAATGTTCTTTTTTTTTTTAAAACTGTATGCCCAATTTGACTGAATGTTGAAAACATATTATTACTGGCTTCAGCCAGTATCACAAATTTATGAAAAAGATATTTATGAAAGATATTTGATCAAAAATCAATTCTTATCAACTTTTATTAATTTTTATTTAGATTAATAAAAAAAATGTCGATTTAATTTTTCTCAAAAGTTTTTCGTTGCATTAAATTGTTTTGGAGATAAAATCATTTTTCGTTAGTAAAATATTCAAGTTGAAAAATATTTATTTTCAGTTTTTTTTTTATTTTAAAGAAATCGTTAATAATCTTTAGTATATAATATAAAATTTTATGCAATTCTCTGGCGTTAGTGGTTCGTGAGATATTTAGGGTTACCCAAAATGTTCATCTTTTTTTATTGCTATGATAAGAAACCCACGCTTTTAGTACTTTCTGCGTCTTTCTGCATTATCATCACCAAACTGCTAAAAGCTATCGAATCCGCCAAAAACAAAAAAAATTATTTTCACTGATAGTTTATCAACCATTAATGCTATCAAAAACATCATTCTACTATAATTCTTGTTATACGTGACAATCTTATTGAAAAAGGAAAAACCTTTAAATTGCACATGGACATCGCTGGTAACGATCTCGCTGACCTTGCAGCCAAAAAGGCTAAAAAGAGCCAATTTTCAACTTTTTCATGACAAAGATTCTATAAAGCACTGCAATGCGACGATAAGATCTAACTTAAAAATCTCTTTGATTGAGTATCGTCATCACTATTCCAAGATCAACTCAAACGCAGACAGAACACTTTAACCTAGCGAAATACTTTCATCTTGGACCAAAAATTATATTCGGCTTAGAATCGGACATACAAAGATTACTCACGAGTATGTTATTTCAAACCAACCAATAATATAGACAGAATATTAAGGAATACATCCGGAAAACCCTTAACAGAACTTTTATCAACTATATCTAAATATAATAAATCTCTTGTTCAAGTAATTTTAGTTAAACTTAACTTAGAATATTTAAATTAAAACGCTTTATTAAATTATTGTAATAATAATAATTTAAAGTCGATATCTCTACTGGTTCTTGAGCTATGGACAACGAAACAAACGTCGCAAACGTACGTTCACACGCACGCACAGACATCTCTCTAAAAATCTTTTATTTCGACCTCGAAAGGTCGAGAAATGTAAAAAGTTTTCAATTCGACAAATCGGACCCATTACAATAACTTTCTATGGGAAGCTAAAAATTAATAAAAATTGGTAAAAATTGATTTTCGCCTCAAATATCATCCTCAATCTACCCCTACAACCAGCAGTGTAAAGAACAAAGCGACTGTATTATCAATCTCTTATCCAAACAAATTATTGACTCAGAAACAAGAATATCCGATAAAATAAGCAACGAATTTAAATTCATGCAAAACTCCATAAACGCCACTAATATTAAAGTTACTGAACTTCAACCAGCACTTTTGAGCGCTAATAAAACGATCGTCAATTTAAAATCTGAACTGTGCGAATTAAAAAAAACTGTAGGCGATGTAAGCAAACAAGCCACAATCACTCAAACCGAAATTCAAAGTGTAAAAAAAACCAATCAATTTTGGAAAATCGCGCCGTTCCAAATGATGCTTTTCTTTTCGGTATTCCACATTTTGAAGACGAAAATCTAAAGTCTACTTTTAATCTGCTGTGTAATGCAGTTTCCATAAAACCACCTACAATTAAAAATATTTATCGCACGCGACCTCGAAATGAATCTAAAGACACACCGATTCTAATCAAATTCATTACACCGTATGATCGAAATTATGTGTTGAAGTCAGTTGCAAGTCATTGACATAAACTCCACAAGTGCTCTCTTTATGCGAGAGGCTTTAACGAAAAACAACCTGTCAATATACCAGCATGCAATGGCTCTGAGAAAGCAAAAAAACTATGCACTATGTTTGTTTCGAGAGGAGTTGTTTACATCAAGCGCCTTATGAATGAAGATGCTCAACTGATCGACTGCTTGGAGGATTTGAATATGGTTGCCAACTCTAAAATATAATGTTTCGAAAATTCGAATGGTCAAGAAAAAATTTTAGTGGGAACAGTATATCGACCTAACAGAAACGTTTGTATTTCTCCTCTTATCTCTACTTTAGAACCGGTTTCAATTTCGTACTCTAACATAAACCTAAGTGGTGATTTCAATTGCAATATCTTAGAGGAAAATAACGTGTATGACCAATTTCTGACGCTTAATCTATTTTCTGTAAACACATCTGAGCCTACACATTTCCCTAATAATGGTAATCCTTCATTGTTGGATCTATTTTTAGTATGTGATCGAAATAAAGTTATTCACTACGATCAACTATCTGCTCCAGGTTTTTCAAAACACGACCTTATTTTCTTAGTTTATGATTTCCACCTTGAAAGACATAGGCAAAACAATACCATTGAATACCTTGCTACCATTCATCACACTCATTTTTAACTCCATTTTAAGAACACGTGAATTTCCTTCTCTATGGAAAAAAGCAAAGGTTATTCCTATACCAAAAAATTCCAAAGGAGATGAGTTTAGACCTATATCTATATTGCCTTTCTTGTCGAAAGTTTTTGAGAGAATACTTTAAAAGCAAATAAACGAGTTTCTAACACGGTTTGACTTATTGACCTCAAGACAATCCGACTTTCGAAAAAAAATATCTGCTTTACTGCCTTGTTAAGTGTTTCTGAGGATATCAGAAAAGCAGTTGATATGGACAATGTTACTTTTCTAATTCTTCTCGATTTCTCTAAGGCCTTCGATATGGTAAATCACAACATTCTTTGTCTTAAGCTCTTAAATTATTTCATTTTTTTCCTCCTCTGCAGTCGATCTATTGTTTTCTTATTTAACAGATTGTGAACAGGCGGTTGAACATAATCAACAAAAATCGATCTTCTTACCTGTAGCGAATGGTGTTCCACAAGGGTCAATACTAGGCCCCTTGTTCTTTTCAATGTATGTGAACGAGTTGCCTAGTATTTTAAAAATGTTCCATTCGCATGTATGCCGACGACACTCAGCTGTACCTATAAGTTGTCCCTTAGGAATGAATGAACACTACGTTGCATGTATTAATGGAGATTTAAGAAGAATCGATCAATGGTCAATAGAAAATTGCTTGCTGCTTAACCCGATAAAATCGAAATGCATCGTCACGCTAGGAATAAGATTGATGTGTCATGTTTTCCTCAAGTTGCTCTCAAAGAAAGTGCCATCATGTATGTCGACAAAGCTATAAACCTCGGTGTTTTGTTCAATAAGACCCTGACTTGGGTGGACCATATCAATAGAACTGTGGGTAAGTGTTATAGTGACCTTCGTATACTTTGGCCATCTCATTAAAAACGATGTTTCTGCCTTTATTAACTTACGGTTGCGAAATTTTCTGCAAAATTGACTTCGAAAGCAAAAGAAAACTTAGTGTCGTCTTTAACTGTGCTGTTCGTTATGTTTATGGACTTAGACGTTTTGATCGAATATCCAATTACGTGATTCAATTTCTCAGAATGACATTTAAAAAATTTCTCAAATATCGAACTATAACTTTTTTCTCTGATATTCTTCAAACCCGACAACCTGAATACCTATATACTGAAATAAGATTCCTAAACTCAAATCGTTCCGCTCATGTTTTGGTCCAAGACTTTTGTTGTGCGACATCTGAACGCCAGTTTTTTGTAAAATCCTCACGAATGTGGAATTCGTTACCACGTGAAATAAGAAGTTAAAATAACGCAAAGAAATTAAAAAATGAATTAAAACTGTACCTTAGCAATTAATTACAATTAAAACAATACATTTTTTAAATTCATCTTTTTATAAAGTTGTATAAGTACCTATTCTTATTAATATTTTTGTTATTATTATTCTCTTTCTTTCTTTTTGTAATTTAATGTTTTAACATTTTAACTTATATTTATTGTGATCCAAAAGGCCGTAGCTGCGGTAAACTTTAAAGCTATATTATAAATAAGAATGTATGTTCTTATAATATTATAAAAATAAATAAATTGGGTGGCGCAACACTCCGTTGAGCACTAGGGCCTAGTGACTAACAACTCTCAACCATTCCTGTGTGCGAGTAATTGCAGGAATGGAGGGGACCTACAGTTTATATGCCGAATCCGAACGGCTAATTTGAGAAAGCACTTTTTCATGACAAGAGCTACTTTTGGAGAATTTGTCAATTCCTCGCAAAAGGATATTTCCTATAGTTTTTATTTTTAAGCAAAAGAACAGTTTTTGATTTTTTATCGGTTCATAAGATATTTGGTGTTAAACCAAGTTTTCACTTCTTTTAAATTACTTACTTACTTACTTAAGGTGGCGCTACAGTGCTGTGTGAACTAGGGCCTCACCCAACAAACTTCTCCATCTAGCTCGGTCCCTAGCTAGATGTCTCCAGTTTCGCGCTCCAAGTTGGGTGAGGTCACCTTCCAATTGTGCGCGCCACCTGATCCGCGGTCTTCCTCTACTGCGCTGTCCTGTGGGTGCGGATTCGAAGACTTTCCGGGCCGGAGCATTGGTTTCCATGCGCTCTACGTGACCCAGCCATCTTAGAAGTTGGACTTTTACTCTTCTTGCTAAGTCTACGTCGCTGTACAGCCCGTACAGTTCGTCGTTCCATCTTCTCCTCCACTCCCCTTCGATGCATACGGAACCGTAGATCACACGAAGAACTTTTCTCTCGAAGCGACCCAAGGTGCTTTCATCCGCTTTTGTCATGGTCCATGCTTCTGCACCGTATAGTAGGACGGGGATGATAAGGGTCTTATATAGCAACACTTTGGTCCCTCGAGAGAGGACATTACCACTCAGTTGCTTTCTTAGTCCAAAGAAACAGCGGTTAGCAAGAGTTATTCTGCGTTTGATCTTAGCGCTGGTGTTTTTTTTTTTGTGTTTACAGCGGAGCCTAGGTAGGCGAAGTCCTTGACTACCCTAAAGTTACGTCTGTCTACGGTGACCAAGTTTTGACCAAGCCCTCGGTGTTGTATGTCCTTTCTTGACGACAGCATGTACTTTGTTTTGCCCTCATTAACCGTTGCCGCCTATGCCTCAATACTACAAAAGCCCCATTGACTTCACGCTGAGTTCTTCCGATTATGTCAATGTCATCAGCATATGCCAGTAATTGGACAGACTTTTGAAAGATAGTGCCTCTAGTGTTGACGTGTGAGCTCTGCACTATTCCTTTAAGCACGATGTTAAAAAAATCGCATGACAGCGCATCACCTTGCCTAAAACCTTTTTTGACATCAAAAGGTTCTGTTAAGTTGTTTCCAACCTTTATGGAGCAGCGTGAATTCTCCATGGTCATCCTGTACAAATTTACGATTTTGGCAGGGATGCCAAAACTAGACATGGCTCTATACAGCTCGTCCCTGTAGATGCTGTCATATGCGGCCTTGAAATCGATGAAAAGATGGTGGGTGTCGATTTGGTGCTCTTGAGTTTTTTCCAGGATCTGCCGTAATGTGAATATTTGATCAACTGTGGACTTTCCTGGTCTAAAACCACACTGATAAGGACCTATCAGGTTGTTGACGATGGGCTTTAGACGTTTGGCTGCATTTGCCTGCCGACATTCCTCATCAAACCAGGGGTTCCTTGTTGCTGGCTGCGTGAAACCCAGCACGTCAGAGGCGGCTTCTCTGATTGTATCTTGGCAATGTTGCCACTGGTTTTCGATACATTGAGTTGGCGGCAGAGAACTTCGAGGGAGGTTACTTGTCACTCGGTCGGAAAAGGGTTTGGCGATCTCTGGCGATTGTAACCGTTGGACGTTGTATCTTCTCCCAGCACCTCCCTGTTCTGCCTTGGGTCTGGAAATCCAAAGTGCTACCCTGGCTACAACGAGGTAGTGGTCCGAGTCGATGTTAGCTCCTCGGAAAGTTCGTACATCCATAATGCTGGAAGCATGTCTGGCGTCGATCGCAATATGGTCAATCTGGTTGACGGTAGATTGATCTGTAGAAGTCCAAGTTCCTTTGTGGATGTTGAGGTGTGGAAAACGCATACTGGCTACCATGACGTTTCGCCCGCAGCAAAATCTATGAGCCTGAATCCATTGTCGGAAGTGTTGTCGTGCAGGCTGTTCTTCCCGATTATTCCACCAAAGATGTCTTCCCTTCCTAGCTTGGCATTAAAATCGCCCAGGACTATTTTATTATCGTAGCTAGGGCACTGCTCATATGTTTTGTCTAAGAGCTCGAAGAACATATCTTTGGTGTTGTCGTCTTTCTCTTCTGTGGGGGCGTGCGCGCATATCAGGCTTATGTTGCCGAATTTAGCCTTGATACGTATGGTCATGAGGCGCTCATTGATGCACCTATAGCTCAAGACTTCTTGCCTAAGTCTGGCTCCAATGACGAATCCGCATCCAAATAAGCGCTGTTGGTTTTCGTGGTAGCAGTCACCATAGTAAATATCGCAGTTTTTCATCCTCTTTTTGCCCGGCCCATCCCATCGTATTTCCTGGATGGCGGTGATATCTGCTTTATATCGTTCTAGGGCCTCCGCTAATTCTTCGGCCGCACGTGGTCTGTTAAGGGACCTAACATTCCACGTGCATATCCGAAGTTCGTTGTCCTTTATTCGTTTGCGTTGGTTGTCAACAGTAAATCCGTCCGTATCCGAGGCTTGTTGGTGCTTCGCAACTTTGAAAGCTTTTACGTGGCCAGGAAGACACCCCGACGCACAACCACCAACCTGGAGGGCCAGATCCTTAGTATAACTCCAAGGATGGGGAGCCGGATAAAACCGCTCCTTACAGGCCTGGGCTCCGAATAAGTCGAAGAAGCCCTATAAGGGGTTCACTAAGTAGTTCAACCTTACTGGAACTGTAGACGCCACCGTTGATTCCATCTCGGGAATTCCTCCGCTGCCGTCTGGATAAGGAGAGGTGCCTTAGTGGAAACACCTCCCCCACCTCTCTCGTTTGCTGCCCCCAACAACTTTCCACTGGGGTTGGAACCCAATCTCCAGTTGAGGTACTAGGCACCCGATGTTCACCACATGGAGGTGAGAGTAGGAGTTGATAGACAGAGGTTGGTTTTAAGAAAAACCTGTGGACGCTTGTGTCCTCTTGAATGCACATGTCTAGCATTTGAACATTTGAATTCTTTTAAAATGCTTTATTAAAAAACGGTAAATGGCCTACAATTTGTATGCCAAATCCGAGCGGCTAATTTGAAAAAGTACTTTTCATGACAAGAATTATTCTTGGAGGACTTTCTAATCCCTCTGGCATGACAGTCCTTTGCACTTACCATCACTCCACGAATACTATACACAAAATGTTGTTATTAATATTTCGCATGATTTTAAGAAATATCTATTATTTCCATAATGAGGAAAGTTTCTTTCTTTTCAACTCAATTTTTTTTATTTTTAGATAGTTTTAGTTCAAAAATTGATTTCTTCTATTTATTCATATCACCAATAAAATGTGTGCTTTAAATTCAATTTACTAACAATTTTCAAAACTTTTTATTTTAGCTTTCGATTTTGCTTCGTGAGAAGTTAGTAAACTGTACCCTCCAACGATATTGCTTGAATCGATTTTATCTTAAAATCTAAAATTGTATAAAAGAACAAAATAAAAAGGTACAACAAAGAAGTTCAAAGATAAATTCCTATAGAATTAAAAAAAAACTACCTCGCTGCCAAAATTCACATTTACTTAACAATAATTAATAGAAGAAAAAGCTGCGGTCTATAGAGATCTGATGAAAAGGGAACCATTATGAGTACAATGTTGAGAGTTTTCTGTCAGTAAGCTCATACCTTATCTAAAAATACTATACCTACTATAGCCTATACACAAAAGACAAAAAGCGTCATCATCACCTTTGGCAGCAGCAGCAGCAGAAAGGCTTCTTTTATATAAAATTTGAGAGGATCCTCTCAAAGAACCAAAACTAAACGGAAAAGGAAAAGGAAGCTCGAAAACACCAATTTTGTGTGACACATAATTAATTTTAAACAATTTTAGCAACTAATAACATAGAAATTTTATACACGAGAAGAGAGGTCTATGATTATATCTTTTTGAAAATCTTTTGATGTCTTGATGTGGCGGCAGCGGCGACGGCATCTCCTGTTCTGTTGTTCTTTGCCTCCTCTGACGCTCACTTAGTCATTTTCCTCCATAAATTTATGGGTTAGAATTACTTTGGTTGAGCGATTTCAAGCTTTTAGCACATATGAAATTTAGAAACACACAGACTTACTCTTATAAAAGTTGGGTACAGATCCTGCTCTCAGTGTGGAAAAGTGGAGAAACTCAAGACTCTACTTTTCGGGTAGTTTGACAAAGCGGCAAAACCAATTAAGCTTCAAGATGAGAGATAATGGGATGACTAACATCCCCGCACCCCGTGCGTCATCCGACAAAGAAAAGTCGAAGAAGAAGCATCAGGCTAGGAAGAGACAGAGTACAGGTCTGGTATGTGTCGTATCTGGTATTGTTTTTCTGACATTTACGGGCTGATTTTATGGCAAAGAGGTTTCACCTTGCAGCGCCAACCACTATACCCGAGTATACCAGAGGTTTAACTGCCACAGAATGTCGTGGGAACATATTTCAGGTAATAATTTAGGTAATGCATATTTGCGTCTTGGTGCGAGCGCGTTCTGGATTTATTCCAGATAAAGCATTAAATTACTTGTTTGGTATTCCAACGCTCCTACGCTTCTACGCTTCTATAATTCTATATAAGCAAGGTCTTAGGATAGTGGGAAGGAAAGGCAGGTTCTACGTAGCATCATAAGCTCGTCAACAGTAGGTTAGTTGTTTTAATGGTACCAAGCGACGTAACGCGATGACTACGACGACTGGAAAATGCAAGAAAGATATATATCTAGCAAGCATTATGGCAAGCATAGCAACCTCTTAGCTGACTTCATGCATGCGGGGACCGTGCAGCTGGCAACAAAATACATACATTTAACAATCTCTAATTACTCACACGACGATGGTTAGACTGCAGTAGAAAAGTTTTATCCCAGAATATGCCTTCTTAAGAAAATAAGATTAGGCAATGGAGAAAAACAAAGGCAAAGAGTTTAACAAAGATTATTGTTCTTTATATTTTATTATTATTTATTATAATTAAATGCTTTGCTTATTGTTTTCAACATAATATACAATTTTGAGAAAAATAAAATTGTGAATTTTTTTTAGAAAAAAAAAAAATAATATAAAGAAACAATACTGAAACTTTGTACAGATTTACTTTCGACTCAAATATCTTTTCAAAATTTAACAATATTGGCTTCAAACTATTTTTTTTAGACATTCAATTTATATTTAACAGAAATCCACTAGTCATTTTTTCATACAAAAAATAAAATCCACAAAAAATAGTAGGTACCCATAAATGGTAAATATTGATGCTCGTTTCTCGATATCTCGTGAACGATAAGAGATACTGACTTCAAATTTTTTTCATTCATTCAATTTGTACATTTGTTTATATAAGAAATACAAACTTTTAAGAAATGCTACTTTAATAGGTTTTCGACTAAAAATCTCGTTAAAAAAAATTTCGAAATAAAACTATTTCATCAAATACAAAATATAATTTTTAGGTAATTTAAAATATTTTTTTTAAATAATTCGATTGACTACTTTTTTTTACAAAACACGAAAACCTACAAACCTTTTTAGCAAGGCAAATCGACAGATGGGATGGGAAGTTATCAGTGTTGGTTGCATCCCAGCCTCTTTATTTTTTTATAAATCAAAATAACTGAACAAAAATAATTGTCATCTCGGAAATTTAACGAACAAAAAATTAGGTTTTTGACACCTGGTTAAATTTTGAGAAAAATCAAATGTTATAGGAAATATTTCGATTTCCGATATCTCATCAATTACTAAAGGGAGTGACTTCAAAATGATTGAATTCTGTGAAAAAAAGCAAAATGTATTTCTTTCTATAAGAAATACAAATGTTTAAGAAATGGTACTAACATTGGTAAAAATAAAAACCTCGACAATCAAACTATTTCATTAGAAGCAAAATATTGTTTGTAATTTTATTTTATCTTTCATAAAAATTCAACTGACAGCTTTTTTTAATAAACTTAGAAAACCTAACAAACCAAATAAACTGATAAGAAAAGGTTTTTGACTGAGGCACTAGAAGAACAAAAAAAAAACAGGCTGATATGCTACCCACACTAATAACTTCACATTCCGTCTGTAGATTTGTCTTGCTTAAAATTTCTTGAATTTTTACAAATTGGATAAATGAAATTAATTTGAGAGATATCAAGAAAAGAACATCAATTTTTACAAAATTCTTCTTTGTAGATTTAATTTTTTTATGAAAAAACAGACTTTTGGATTTTTATAGAAAAAAAACTACTGAATATCGAAAACATTATTTTCGGTGAATTAAAAAAAGTTTGAACACAATATTTTTCTTAAAAAAAGTTTGAACGCAATATTTTTCATTTTTAAAAAGTTATTTGAAACGAAAATAAATTTTTACCAATTTTTAGGTTTTTATGTTTTGTAAAAAAATTGTCAATTCTATTTTTCTCAAAGGGGTATGCTCATTTTCGGCCCGGAGTGTACACCGATGAATTTGGTATCAAATAAAAGGTTGTTCTAAGCCGGATATATCTGCAAAAATATTTTTTCGATAACTCATGGGAGATCCGAGATATTTGAGATTGAAGTTCGAAATGTCCAACCATTAAAAATCAGCACTTTTTCGACATAAATGCTAATATCTTTGGATACAGAAAAGATAGAAAAATCAAAAAGGTATTTAAATAAAGGTGTCAAAAATATCTTTTAAATGAAACTAAAATTACATTTCTATGATTTATATGTTTTGAGTTATTTTTGATCAAACCTTTGAATAACAGCATTTTCTTAGGCAAACTTTTGTTCAATAATATCTTTTAAAATTCAATGATGATATTAATTTTTTTTGGCACCAATAAGTGGCTTAGTTACCAACCTTTATTTTCATATATAATTTTTTAGGGTTTCTTCAACAATTTATTCATTTTGACAATAATAATTCAAAAATATGCTCCTAAAATACAAAAAAAAATCTTATACCTAACACTAAAATAAAAAAATTTTTGTAGTAATAGTGGAAAATTAAAACAAAAAATTAATAATTCTTATTAAAGTGGTGGAAATATTAGAATAAAAAAAGAAGTTGTTATCACAATATCGACAAAACAAAATTAAATTAATTCAAAGAAAAATAAAAAATAATTACAAACTAAATAATAATTCAAAGAAAAATAAATAATTTTAATGGCAATGGGTTTGGCAAAGCATAATTCTAATCTGAATCATAGGTCACTAAAAGGTTGTTTAAAAATTGAGAAGGGGGTCTTAAATTACTCTCATATCTTGCCCAGCTTAAAAACCATATTATGGTCATAACATGAGCGCAGCATCCAACCGTTCTTCGACCTACTAGGCAAATGCAATAATATTGTAGAATTGACCTTTGGCAATTTACGCATACCTGTCTTCGATTTCCCACACCTGAGCTAAGTTCGTTTCTTTGCACTTGGGAACTATTAACGTTACTTGGATTTTCATTAAAAGTTGAATCGTAATCCATTTTTGTCAAAAAACATATTTTACGAAGAAATCACATTAAAAAGCCAAAAATCAACTGCATCAAACCAAGAAATATAACGGAAAAAAACCAATTGACAGATAATTAATAGCGTGAGTGGTTAAATCTTTCCTGTATGTTAAGCTTATACCGCTCACATGCTACTCTTCTAACATTATAGTGTTAAATATAAGATTTTTTTTTGTATTTTAGGAGCATATTTTTGAATTATTATTGTTAAAATGAATAAATTGTTGAAGAAACCCTAAAAAATTATATATGAAAATAAAGGTTGGTAACTAAGCCACTTATTGGTGCCAAAAAAAATTAATATCATCATTGAATTTTTAAAGATATTATTGTACAAAAGTTTGCCTAAGAAAATGCTGTTATTCAAAGGTTTGATCAAAAATAACTCAAAACATATAAATCATAGAAATGTAATTTTAGTTTCATTTAAAAGATATTTTTGACACCTTTATTTAAATACCTTTTTGATTTTTCTATCTTTTCTGTATCCAAAGATATTAGCATTTATGTCGAAAAAGTGCTGATTTTTAATGGTTGGACATTTCGAACTTCAATCTCAAATATCTCGGATCTCCCATGAGTTATCGAAAAAATATTTTTGCAGATATATCCGGCTTAGAACAACCTTTAATTTGATACCAAATTCATTGGTGTACACTCCGGGCCGGATGTCCCTTATAAAATGAGCAATCCCCTTTGTTCATAATATTAAAAACAATATTTTTATAAGTTCAAATCAATTGGAAGCTAGAATCTCAAAGTTTTGAAAAGTTATTTGAGTCGAAAATCAATTTTTTACCAGCGTTAAAATTGAACGCAACAAGTTCTTTTCACATTTAATTTTAATTTTAAGAAATGATGCTTTTGCATTCATTTATCACTGATGTTTTGTTTACTTTATTAGATTTGACAGTTTCGGGCAACTTAATTCAATATTAAGGTAACGAAACATAACGTAACTATTTTGTTTTCTTCCCTTTCGAGCAGTCATTAAGTTAAAGTTAAAGTAAAGTTAAAGGTTTTCTCAATTTTAAATTTCTGGTCCTTGTTCGATATCGAAGTAGGAAGTGGGGTGGCTTAATGCAGCTCCTGGAATCGTCGTAACCTGGCGGCGAATTCCAGGGTGACTTGCATTTAGCTGTGAGAGAAAAAGGCGAGTAAGCAGGACCGCGAGAATTTCATCACAAGTTGAGATCAACAAGCTGATCTCCGCTTGGCTGTTGATGAAGTAATTGAAATCCGCCACTCCATATTGGCTGAAAGCTAAAATGGCGAGAGATGTAAAGAAGAGATAGGACAGATCTTGGGATCTGGCCGTCAATTCTAAAAAGACTTTGAGAGTGATAAGACGAAAAGTGGTGATTCTGGAACAAAGATAGAAAAAAAAATTGAGAAAAAAAAAAAAATCTTGGAAAAGTTAATTGTGTCATTTTTTTTTAAGAAAAAAAGGAAGACATTTTTTTAAGGAGGAAAAGAAAAGGAAAGGAAACCAACTAGTTGGGGATTCTGCAAAAAAAGGAAATATAGAAAAAAAGATAATAAAAATTTGTATTGTGTGTTAAAGTTTTTTTGTATCCCAATTTTATTGATGGGAATTAAGACCTTAATGGTCCATAGTCCTTGAAATCTGTCGTTTAATTTTTGAAAAGATCCTGCGTTTTTATTCTGCTTTTGCAAGGTTTCTTAGGCATATTTAAATAAATCAATTTGTCCTAAAAAGGTATCCATTTTGTTTTTTTTTTTATTTTCTTTTATAGGGGTTATATTAGTTTGTCGGTGTTTTTCTCTTCTTTGTTTCAAAAAAAAAGGTTTGCAATTTCCTTTTTTTCCAGGAACAAAAAAAAATCGTTAATTGCTGAACCCACCCCTCACCGAGCTCGCCGTGGTGGCAGCACTTATTTTGCTGCTTGTTGCAATTTTGGCCTCATCGCCTATTCGCCGCTGTTGCTTGACAGCATAATTTAGATATTGTCATTTCATATATTTCGCTTGTTTAAATTGGTTAAGTGTTTTCTTTTTGTTTGTTTTAATTACGTTTAGTTTCGGTTTTGATTTTATTTAAAAAAAAAGAATACAAATTGCAACAAAGTTTTTATTTTTTGTAAAAAAACTGTCAATTAGAGTTTGCTCAAAATTTTACCAGATATAGAAACGTTAGTTTCAGTAACACAAATTTGTTTTGAAGATAAAATCATTTTATATTCGTCAAACTTTCGAGGTGACAAAGTTTTTTTTTAGTTTTTTTGATTTATAAAAAAACCGTTAATATAGAATATAGAATTAAATTCAAGTCTCTAGCCTCATTGCTTTGTTAGATATTTAGGGTTAACCACAGTTTTCATCTTTATTTTTTAATTGCTATCAAAATTTATTTGAAGTCGTTATCTCTACGACGACAAAAAAAACGTCGCGAACGTATGGACATATTATTACAATAACTTCCTATGGGAAGTTAAAAATCCCAGGCAAAATATCGGTAGGAGTTTGGTCATCAAAATGAACTCCGGCAATATTCTTAAAGCAACCCTTTTAATTGGAAAGTTCAAAGGAAAAGTTGTCATGTTGCAACGTATTCTAATGATACTGACAGATTTTACAATACCTTTCAGAAGGTTACTGTTTCCAATTCGTTTTTGCCATGTCTATAAATAAGCCTCAAGGCCAAAAAATGTATGTTTGTGGTTTGGATTTGTTTTTTTTTTCATGGGCAGCCGTGTGTTGCATGCACGATTAGTGATAAATTAAATTGAAATTGTATGTATTTAGAATTCAAAATAATAAATATTTATGTTAGAAGATTTTATAAGTTTAAATATCACATGTTATTTACTTTGTTTTAAAATTGAATAAAAATAATAATAAGTTTAATTCTTTTGTATTGATTTTTGCTTTACATGAACTGCAACTGTACGAAAATGTTGATAATTTGTCTTCAAAGTGCGCTCCGTTCAAATCCCAACCATTATATTTTTATACCTGCTTTAACGTCCACGTCCCCGTCTTCGTTCGTAAATAACAAATTCATTGTAATAAACGGTAACAGTAGTATAAAATCAGTCATAAAGGTTGCCATTTTTATATGTCTGATGTTATTCTACCGTAAACCTTAAATAGTTAACAACAATGTAATATGATAAAAAACGTTACCCACAGCAACGCGTGGCCGGATATTGAAGCCTATAATCATTATTGTTTCTAAGACATATCAGTCAAAAATCATTTTGATTTTTCTTAAAATTGAATCAAAAGTCAAAAACATTATTCTGCGTTTCACAAAATGGTTTTTTTAGGTTATATAATTTCATGTTGCTCAAAACTGTCGTTTTCACAGTTATTTGTATTTTTCAGTACTTTAGAATTATTATAAAAAAACTCTGAGTTTTATTCTAATCCAATTCATACCAATTTGGTATTGCGTTGTTGTCTCTAGAGATATTTGGGGTCAACCAAGTTGTTCACTATTTTTAAATTGGTATACCGAAAAAGAGTTGTTAGTCGCTATGCCCAAGTTCTCAACAGACTGTTATGCCACCCAATTTATTTATTTTTCACACCGAAAAAACCAAAATGTTCTTAAAAATGCTTTTTGCAAATTTTTATAACGATTGTCAAGATAGCAATTCATTTTTCAAAATTTAAATAATACTTACAGCAAAGAATCTCAGTTTTACCGATTTTAAAAGGTGTAGTGCTTTCTTGATATTCACCTGGCACTAAAAAACAATTTTTTGTATTGCTCAGCTACAATTTTTTTGTTTTAAAACTAATTTACAATAAATATAACTAATATTAAATTGTTTTCCTATTCTTCTTGAGTAAGTAAACTTCATTGTCTTTGTATCCCATTGAAATAACTAAGATCATTTGTATATTTTTTGAGTTAATAAAGTTCCACTGAAGAAGGCAGCAATCCCTGCCGAAGCTTTGGGAAAGTTTATGTAATTTAAGCATTGCGAAAATTTAGTGACCAAAAAAGCCGAAGGAAAACTATACTTCCACTAATCATAATTAATACACAAATTGGTCAATAAATAAACTTAATCAAAATATTTTGGTGTTTCTTATTATGTCAAGGTTTTTTAAAGAACCATCTTTTTTGTTAGATATAACACAATATCGACCCATTATAATCTGAAAACCCATTTTAAAAAAGAATGAGGTTAAAATGTGATTTAATAATATTTAATCATGCTCTATACTTCCCACATTGCTGGTGATCTTTTTTTTGCCATTTTTATCATTTCAATTCTAAAATGATTTTTTTTTTATAATTGTTAAGGGCTCTTATTTTTATACTACTCTATTATATGTAATTGATGAAACTAAAATGTATGCAAAATGACGGGCATTGTGCACCTTCATAGTGGAATGGTTACTATAATGATTACCACCACACTGTCTGCTTCCTTTAAATACTATAAAAATAACTACCATCTGCTTTATAATATTACAACATGCTTCCTTTTCTTTTTTTTACACGCCACGCAATAATAGGTCTGATCAAATATTTACTTTCAATTACCCGCAATATTGATGGAAAAAGAAAATCGAAGAACATTTTTCATTCTATCACGATGAAGCGAGATTTAATGGAATAGAATGTTGTAGCCCGCAATATGCTTGTATAGGTTACTTGGAAATTTAGAACCAATACATTCCTGATAACAGTACTCGCACACAGGAATGGTTGAGAGTTGTAAGTCACTAGGCCCTGATGGTTCCCAATGGACTGTTGCGCCACCCAATTTATTTATTTTATTTACAAACAAAAAACAATAAAATAAATTGTATTTAAACAAATTAATTTACAGAAATATCATCATTATCAGACTTGTAAAAGAATGCAGTCTTTTTCGAATGCAATTTTAAAGGACCATTTACTGAATTTAATCAGAAGATTGAATTCATTGATTTCACTTTGTAATTCAAACTTCAAATTATGAAATCACCTTGCACTTGTAGCAAAACGACTCCAATCATAAAAATCTTTTGAGAATTCGTGCAGGGTTTGCGTTCTTTTCATTTAATGCTTTCCATCATCCTCGATAAACCCTTTGTCTACTCTAGTTTTATGACAACATTTAACTAAAACTCTCAGGTGAGTGGTTTGCAAGGAGTGAAAAAGAATGCGAAAACTGCAAAAGAATGCAAATAATTCAAAAAGAATGCATGAATTCTCAAAGATTGTATTCAATTGATTGCTCTAAAATGAATGAGCAGAAAAACTGATTGCAATCTTTTTGCTACAACTGTATAGAGATTGCATAATTTCAAGTATGAAGTATTAAAGTGAAGTCAACGAATGCATCCAATTATTAAAGTCATTAATGATGGCATTAAAGAAATATTTCATACTTTTATAACCTTGCTCCTTATAGCAGGTGTTTTTTAGAGGTATAAATGTAAGTTTAAGTTGGCAACAGAATTCTATTTCGCAGTACTTTTTTCGGAAAAAATCTGAGAAAAACGTTACCGTCAATCGTGACCACTATAAGGCCATGGTAACTAACTTTTTTCTCCATCGATTGCACACTTAATTTATTGAAGAAAACGTTTGAAATTCACGTTACGGGCCTGTAAATTGGCATTCAAGATTGTGCGGTTAGACTCTGATTGACAATATTCTGTAGGGAAATGTGAAGTCGCTAGAGTACGTCAATAAGTCCGAAACGATTGACCACTTGGAGGACTTTATCCGCTGTATATTTACAGACTAATGTTTAAAAAAACAATCACAGAAGTGTCTTAATATAAGTACATAAGGTACAATTTTGTATTTTATGATAATGGTTATAACCAAACAATCGAACAATGTACTAAAATTATTAAAACTTACTTTAAATTGGTAATATACAAGTAGCGATTCACTGGTCGACAAAAATACGTTTTTTTTGTTACACAAACAAAAGAATAATTTTTTAAATAATTAAGATGCATATTATATGCCCTTAAAAATCAAATATATGCCCTCAAATGTGCTCCATAAATGTAAAAAGATGTTTAAAAAAATTAATTAATAAGAACAATACCAATCAAAAACAGAAAAATCAAAACTCTTCTTCACTCCAACTTTTTGAAGATAAATAAAACATCCAAAAAATGTGTTTTATGGCGAATAATTCAAAATCGCACACATATATTATTTAAGAAAGAAAAGAAAACAAAGTTAACAAAGCAAATTCATTTTTGGATAAAATACAATTTTTAAAGTCAGCGATTAGTAAGAAGATTGTTTGCAAATTTTTGGTGCAATAAATAACTAACATTTCACCAAAATGTTTGAAAATTTAGCTTTGTCTGTTTGATCGAAAACCACTTTTATACATGGAAAAGATCCGTTAAAAGTAACAGAAGTGATCGGAGCGATTTGAATGCTACAACTTCAGCAATTGTACATACATTCTTCAACTGCTATGGATTTCTGTCCTGATAAGGCCATTGCAATTTTTTAAGTTTTTCGAAGCCAGGATTTTTGTCCATTACATGTTCTTTATTTTTCTTCACTGATTTCGAAGCCTTGCTGTTAATGCTGTAGATTGTCTTCCCGTATCACTTATAATTTGTGTGCTGGTATTGAGCGATAAACCACGTGATTCATGGTTCTATGTCTCTAAGAGTTTTCACTCTGGATGAAGCTTTTAAAAACTCTCTTTTTCCATTTGCTATAAAGCGGTCAAGTGGTACCCGTGGCATGATGGTTAGTGCGTTGGACTGTCATGCTAGAGGTCTTGGGTTCGATCCCTGCCTATGCCATCTAAAGTTTTTTCACGGGTACTGCCTCTTGCGAGGAATTGACAAATTCTCCAAGAGTAACTATTGTCATGAAAAAGTGCTTTCTCAAAATTAGCCGTTCGGAGTCGGCATATAAACTGTAGGTCCCCTCCATTCCTGACAACATTACTCGCACACAGGAATGGTTGAGAGTTGTAAGTCACTAGGCCTTGGTTCTCAACGGACTTTCGCACCACCCAATTTATTTATTTATAAAGCGGTCAATGTCAACATATTCACTGATAATTTTTGTTCACATACTCGGTGAAGTGCATGTGCATTATTTTTGGGTAGAAAACTTGAATAGCTTGTTTCGCTTTTACAATATACGGAGCAGCATCTGATAAAAAAGTAAGACCAAGTCTTTATCAAAATCTTCACCCAAAATTCTAACCGAATTAGCGAATGGACGGGCGATCCTCTTGAGCTACATTTAATACAAATGTTTTTTTTTTTCAGCGAAAGTCTAATCTCCATTGAAACCCAAAGAAAATTTGTATTTTGTTGTTGATTGCATCGATTCTTTTTTTATACAAATTGTATACATATTTTTAGCGAAGGTTTGTCTCTGAAGGAAATTTGTGCTTGATATATTTTTCCAAAAAAGAACGAATAATTTTATTGCGAATTTTGAACAAGAGTATATCTGCCCACAAAAACACCACACAAATCTCTTTCCAACTTTGTATGTTTTGAATCAGTCGAAGATTGTCCAAAAACTGTTGCGCTTCATTCTTCGTTCCTATCAATGCTTTGTTTTTATTGCGTGCTTTACAAAAAAAAAAAGAAAAATATTCTATAATATGCCTTTTGAAAATTGCAAAAATATGCCCTAACAGAGACGTTTAAAACATGAAGTTTTCAATCACAGTTTCGTGTTTATAGTGATGTTAACAAAAAATATGTTCGAACACATTTTTGGCTGCCCTAGTTTTTCTTTATTAAAATTCATTTGAAGTTTCGAGAAAAACTTGAAATTGATACTTTAATAGTTTTGGGAAATACCTATTGGACTTCATTTTTAGTGCAGATTTTGAATCATAACTCTAGTTTTAACTTTTTGCTCAAGTTTTAAGAATAAATGTTTTCAAGATTATTTTTAACTTCCCATATTCAGTTATTGTAATCAGTCCTATTGATATTTGACATTTCTCGAAGTTTCAAGGTCATTAAAGTCAAAATACATTTTTTTAGACAGATATCTGAACTTGCGTGTATACGTACGTTCGCGACGTTTTTTTCCTCGTCCATAACTTAAGAACCAGTAATATCGACTTCCAATAAATTTGGTTATACAGATAATATTTAAAAATGTTCAGAAAGGGCTCTCAAGAAAATTGCGTGGGTGTTATTTGTTACCATTTATTTTATATTATATATTGTAACGTAATACAAAGCAGGTATATTTTTGGAAAACAATTCAATCAACGGTTTATTTTATATAAAAAAAAAAAAAAAAAACAATTTAAAAAAAATGTTACTTATAAAAAATGAAAAGTGACGAAAAATAACGTTTTTAACATATGGTAAAATTGTGAGAAAAATCGAAAAAAACGTTACTTAAAGTTGGTAAAAATTGAATTTCGACTCAATTATCTTTTCAAAAACTTGAGATTATAGCTCCAAACTTATTTAATCTTATAAGAAATATTGTTTTCAACATCCAGTCAAATTTTGAGAAAAATCTAATTGACAGTTTTTTTTTTGCAAAAAATAAAAACCTACAAAACAATTTCAAAACTGAAAGATATTGGCTTTAAACTACTTTTATTTAAAAAAATATTGTTGTCATCGTTTAGTAAAAATTTGAGAAAAATCTAATTGACAGTTGTGTTACAAAAAATAAAAACAATACTAAAACTTGGTAAAAATTTACTTTCGAATTAAATAGCTCTCCAAAAATTAAAAATGTTGTCTTCAAACTTTTTTTATTTCACAGAAAATATTTTTCTTGATATTCAGTAGTTTTTTTTTATAAAAATCCAACAGTCCGTTTTTTTTATAAAAAAAAATAAAATCTACAAAAAATACTCGTAGTACGCAAATTTGGTAAAAGTTGATGTTTGGTTCTTGATATCTCTCAAATTAATTTTATTCATCCAATTTGTAAAAATTTAAGAAATGCTACTAATATTGGTAAAAATTTGTTTTCGACCAAAAATCAATTTAACAAAACTAGATTTTCAAACTAAACTATTTCCTTATATGAAAAATATTGTCGGTAATTTTTAATTTTTTAAATATAATTTAACTTACAATTTTTTAAGCCAACAAGAAAATCTACAAACTTTTAAGCAAGACAAATCGACAGACGGGATGGGAAGTTATCAGTGTGGGTCGCATCCCAGCCTCTTTTTGTTATTATAATTGAGCAATTACATCCGGTAACAATTACAAATGAATTTAAATACGTAGAAAGATTTACTGATGTAGGGCCTGTATATTAGTGTAATGCAGGCGCAGTTGAAAATCTGCAGTTTTGGCCATGTAACAAACAATGTAACAAAAAGTCGTTGAAAATTAATCCAAGAGAACCACAAACATTGAACCTTCGTCTAGAAGTACAAAACTTCCACATTGTTTTATGTAAATGTTTTGAGTTTGTATTTAATGCAATTTGTAGAATTGAAATTTTGACATTTCTCGACGTTCCAAAGTCCCTAGAGTCGGAATAAAAGATTTGTAGAGAGATGTCTGTGCTTGCGTGTGTACGTACGCCCAAACGTTCGGGAAGAACCATAGCTCAATAATTCAGTAGAGACATCGATTTCAAAGAAATTTTGTTATACAGATAATAATGCAGAAAGGATTCCAAACAAAATTGCTTGGGTGGTTTTTCTTACCATATCAATTTCAAAAGAGGTCAACATTTTGGTTTACCCTCACGGACCAATAACGATATAGACCTGAATTTAATTTTATTTTATATCGTAATGTGATAATAAACAAATATTATTGGGAAAAAAAATTAAATTAAATAACGGTTTTTTTACTTACTTACTTAAGGTGGCGCTACAGTCCGGGGCGGACCTGAGCCTCAACCAACAAGCGTCTCCAGCCAGCTCGGTCCCTAGCTAGCTGTCTCCAGTTTCGCACGCCAAGTTTGTTGAGGTCCTCTTCCACCTGGGTGCGCCATTTGAGTCGCGGTCTTCCTCTACTGCGCCATCCCTCGGGATTGGATTCAAAGACCTTCCGGGCTGGAGCGTTGATGTCCATCCGCTCTACATGACCTAGCCACCTAAGCCGTTGGACTTTGATTCTGCTAACTAGGTCAGTGTCGCTGTACAGCCCGTACAGTTCGTCGTTATATCTTCTCCTCCATTCTCCATCTATGCGTACGGTACCAAAAATCACTCGAACAATTTTTCTCTCGCAGCATCCTAAGACGCTCTCATCTTTTTTTGACAGGGTCCAGGCCTCAGCGCCATAGATGAGAACCAGGATGATGAGTGACTTATAGATGGTGGTTTTACATGCTCGAGAGAGGACTTTACTTCTCAATTGCCTTCTTAGTACAAAGCAGCAGCGATTTGCAAGAGTTATTCTTCGTTTGATTTCAGCGCTGGTGTCGTTGTCTGCATTAATAGCGGTACCTAGGTAGACAAAGTCCTTAACTACCTCAAAGTTATAGCTGTCCATGGTGACGTTTTGTCCAAGACGTCGTTGTTCAGTGTCCTTTTTTGATGACAGCATATACTTGGTCTTGCCCTCATTGACCACTAAACCCATCTTCTTCGCTTCCGTCGCAATGCTCAAAAACGCTCCGCTGACATCACGCTTTGATCTTCCAATTATGTCAATATCATCTGCGTATCCGAGTAATTGGATGGATCTTTGGAAGATTTTATATATGAATACAGCCCCCAACAATTGTATTATTTAGTATCTAGTCTATAAAGATTGTAATCTGATTGATGAAATAAAACTAAAACTGAAAACTGAAAACTGAATCGGGATATCCGTAGCCGTACCTTGGCTACAGCAAGATAGTGGTCCGAGTCAATGTTGGCTCCTCTGAATGTTCGGACATCCTGTATACTGGAGAAGTAGTCTGCGTCGATCGCAATGTGGTCATTCTGGTTGACGGTTGATTGATCAGGTGATTTCCATGTCCCCTTGTGGATATTGAGATGCGTGAACTGCGTACTAGCTACCAGAACGTCTCGCCCCGCAGCGAAATCGACCAGTCTGAACCCGTTGTCGGAGGTAGTGTCGTGCAGGCTGTATCTCCCGATTATGCCACCAAAGATGTCTTCTCTTCCTAGCTTGGCATTAAAATCTCCTAAGACAATTTTAATGTCATAGCCAGGGCACTGCTCAAATGTCTTGTCCAAGAGCTCGAAGAGTATGTCTTTGGTGTCTTCATCTTTCTCTTCTGTTGGGGCATGCGCGCATATTAGGCTCATGTTCGCGAATTTAGCCTTGATGCGGATTGTCGTGATGCGCTCGCTCACACTATTGAGACTCAAGACTTTTTGCCTCAGTCTAGTTCCAACAACAAATCCACACCCAAATAGACGCTGTCTTTTTTCTCAGTAGCAGTCGCCGGAGTAGATATTGCAGTCTTTTAGTTTGCGTTTGCCCGGTCCATGCAGCAGTTTAGGGCTTCCGCTAATTGTTCGGCTGCACGTGGTCTGTTAAGGGACCTAACATTCCACGTACATATACGAAGTTCGTTGTCCTTATTTCGTTTGCGTGGGTTGTCAACAGTGCATCCGTCCGTATTCGAGGCTTGTTCGTGCTTCGAAACTTAATTTATTTTTACGTGGCCAGGAAGTCACCCCGAAGGCACAACCCCCAACCTGGAGGGCCAGATCCTTAGTATAACTCCAAGGAAGGGGAGCCGGATAAACCGCTCCTTACAGGCCTGGGATCCGAATATGTCGAAGAAGCATTATAAGGTGTCCACTAAGTAGTTCAATCTTACTGGAACTGTAGACGCCACCGTTAATTCCATCACGAGAATTCGTCCGCTTCCGCCTGGATAAGGAGAGGTGCCTTAGTGGAAACACCTCTCCCCACCTCTCTAGTTTGATGCCCACACCAACTTTCCACTGGGGTTGGAACCCAATCTCCAGTTGAGGTACTAGGCACCCGATGTTCACCGCGGGGAGGTGAGAGTAGGAGTTGATAGACAGAGGTGAGTTTTGAAAAAAACCTGTGGACGCTTGTGTCCTCTTGAATGCACATGTCTACCATTTGAACATGGGTTTTTTTATAAATAAAAAATATTTAAAAAAAACTATTTGTCACCTCCAAATGTGTACAAAAAATGTGTTTATGTACAAAAAATGATATGCCTTCAATGTTTCGACCTCCAGTAATATTTTTGTAAGGAATAAAATGTGTAAGAGTTTTTTTTGTAACTCACATTCATTGTCTTTTATATTTTTGTATAGTTAAACTTTTATATGGTACAATTTTAAAACAAAAAACTGCAATTTTGAAATTGTACAACACGCCCCTGCTCTCATAGTTCAATGCTATAAGAGTTTGGTGTATCAGAGATCCGAAACATAATAGTTTAATGCAACAACTTAAAAAGTTCTGAAGTCGTAAAAATATAGTGTCAACTTGAACAAATTTACGTCTTAAAGATGTGGTGTTGGAATTCCAAATTAAATGCCATAACTTGACTTCGAGAAGAACACAATTAATTTCGCTAAGAACGTAACATTAATCAAACACTCGAGCTTAGACCCAAAAAACATATCATGCAAATTCGTAACTGTTAAGAGGATGTTTCATAAGCTTTTCACAAACATATATTTCATCATTACACTTTGAGATACTAATATTTAGATTGTTCAAAATATTTAAAAATAAAGAACTAAAATGAGTAAGATTTGACTTAATTTAATCCAGTATGTGAAATATTACATGACATAAATAAAATAATTTATACTTTTTAAGCTATATCCTTTTTGTTTTGAAAAGATTAAAGTCTGCTTTAAAATATGATCTTCTATCACAAAGTGTAATTTTAAGTAATAGCCTACAACAAAAATATTCGGTGTCATATAACTTCCAAATTGTTCAAGATACAATCAATGTACTTATCTATTTTTGGGGTAAACATTTCAGATCTTATTTAATTTTCACAGTTTTACTTTTCTGTGTACAAAATTATAAAACAACAAAAAAATCTTTAGATTACGGATAATTTTTCAATAGAAATCGTAGACGTTAAAAAAAATTACTATACGAGTATTTATTTTAAGTTTTCAGGTAAGATTGTATAAAAGAAAAACTTTCTTTATATATAAACGATAAAAGGAAGAAATTTATTCATCTCTTTTTTTTCAAAAAAAAATATATACATATTTAAATGTGTATTTTTGTACTTGTCCTTTTTTGCATGAAATAAAGATCAAAAGAATTCAATTTCCTTAAAGAAGAAATAATTAATTCCACCCTTTATTTTCTTTAAACAACAATCGAAGCATTTTTTTCAAGGTAATTAGACTGAACCGTTAAAAATGATCTCTTTCTTTTTTCTTTAAAAAGGTAAAAATATCTTTGATAGGTAGGTGTTAAAAAAACCAAAAGAAAGGAACCTTTTTCTTTTTTCTTTTTTTTCAAAATTGATCCTAACAAAAACACCAAAAATAAAACTTTATTAAAACAATCAAATGCCACCTCTTATTCAACAATTCAATGATATACAAAACAAAATGGTACTGCGACATTTTAAGTCGAAAACGGGTTCAGACGAATAGGGATTTTTTTTATTTGAATTAAAAGGTTAAAGGCGGAGGCCTTTTTATTCAAATGAACAGAACTGAAAAGTTAACAATGGAGCAAAGGTGCGTGTGCTGGAAACGATAGACTTTTAATATACCTTAAATAATTAAAGAGTGAAACGATTCAAGTTCTTTTCATTAAATAATGAAAAAGTAATTTTAAAACTTCAATTTTTTTTATTGACAGTCATAACAGTTAGGTGTGTACATATTTGTAGAATCATGTAAAATATTAACTATTGAAGGTATACTGGAAACTTGACGTTATAAAAAAATGGAAGTTAATTTCATTTATTCTTAAGGAAGCGTTGCCCTTGATATCATATCGCCAGTAACCACATTTTCTCAGAAGTGAAATGCTGTTCAAAAGTGTCTATTGCTATTTATCCCTACTTTTTACCATAGGGCCATCAAACCTTTTTAAAATAATTAATGCTTTATTTCTGATATCTCGTAAATGGGGATCGTCCCAAAAATTAAATTGTTGGTCGAAGACATATGTAGCTCTTGCAATGTGACCTCGAACGAGTCTTATCACGAAATTGTCAATTCGGCTGATTCGAGCCCCGTTATTTGGAACTTCGTCGGAATAGTAATGCACATAAGAAGATTCGGCTGTTCGATATAAGCCGGTACAGCGTCGTAAACACTGCTGCTCGAACACCCGAAACTTCTCCATCTGGGAATAGGCAACGTTGAACCACACAGGACAACCATGAACGATCATTGGCCGTATGAGGTCAATGTAGCAAATTGGCTTCACTCTGGGTCTGGGCCGACTGCTAAAAAACAGCCGTTTTGTCCGAGTGAAGGCTCCTTTGGCCCTGGTCAGAGCAGCATTTATGTGTCTGTCGAAATAAAAATACTGATCTAACCAGATACCGAGGTACTTCACTACACTTTTGCTCGCTAATGGCTGCCCGTGAAGTTCAACGATGACCATCTTGCGCCAATTGTCTCCAACTGCTTGACATTTATTTTCAGTTTCCAGTCGTCGCAATATCACTGAGACTTGTCGAAATCGCGCTGAAAGAGAATTCTAATAACCTCAACCTTTCGGGCCGTTCTGTACGCAATTAAATCGTCGGCGTTCGCAGTTGCCTTCGTAAGACTACATATCAAATCAGCGCTGGTGTAAATGCTGAAGAGAATCGGCGAATTCACCGCTCCCTGTTGTAGACCATTAATAATTAAGAATGTTGTGGTAGAAGTTACATTGCCACTTTTGACAACAAACTTTCTACCGTTAAGCATATCATAAAGTATATACAACAATGGCTTGCTTATGCCAAGCCTGCTCAGTTTTAGGTAAGGACCCTCTAACCATACGGTGTCAGAGGCCTTTTCCAAATCAACCAGAACAGCACATGTGCATTGTTATTAATTTATTCCATTGGATATCAGAATCAAGTTTAGACGCAGCATGAATTGTGTCATGACCCGCCTTGAACCCGAACTGTTTATCCGGAATAATTTTGTTGTCCGCAGCCCACTTAGTCAGATCCTTATTAATGATGAGCTGAAGATCAACCTTCATCACTAACAAGGGACTTGGTCCCGTTTGCTCGGCGATTATGGAATTTTGCCAAGGAATCGTCATTGAACCGCATGAAACATGGCAATTTTCTGCACAGAATCGAGTTTTAAAATATTTCCAAATCTTCGGTTTTCGAAAATATTTTAGAAAAAGAATAATTTAAGCTTTTAACTGTAACTCTTTGCCCATTTTTTTCTAAAAAATACGGATCTAACACATCAAATTCAGGAACAACACACCAAACGGTCACATAAGGGCTGTGAAGTGGTCGTTGATGAATTTTTCGAGTTTTTTTTGTTGGCCAGTATCAGAAATTTTGTTTATCTTTAGTACCCGATAAATGGAAATGGGCCTCGTCAGACGAAATTAAATCATCACCAACGGGAATGTTTTGGAGAATGTCTTCACAAACAGCTCTGCAAAGTTTCAAAATCTCTCTCACTTAATTTGTGTGCGATCATCATTTTGTAGGGATGCAAAATTCGTCTAACACTCCTATCAGACAATCCAAGTGCAGCTGCATGTTTAAGTCCTGAACGCCTCGGAGATTGATGGATAGACGAACTTACACACTTACACGTGCCACATTATCCGGCGTTGTTGCGATTAAAGGTCGGCCAGACGATTTTCTCTTTGACGCAAACCCGTTGCTCTAAAGTTTGATTAATAAACTTGAATTTTTTTTCTATCCAAAACAGGATCATGTCTTTCAAGTTGAAATCGAATGCGAAATGCTCGCTGAGTAGTAATTTCAGAACCACCATTACGGCTATATTCCTTTACGCAAATGAGCGATGCTCACCGTGCCACGCCATTATGATTACTAAAAACGGGCAACGGCACGTCTACCTATCTATACCTCGAATACAATTTTATCTATAAATAATAAAAATAAACGTCTAAAAATACGGGAGGTTTTTTTTCGGACCCTGTAGTATCAATCTTTCTTTGAACCACTAAAATAAGAAATTAAAAAATTATATCCGGTGTAAAAAACGTGCGAAACACCACGTCATCTTCGGTTCCAACGTTCGTCCACAATGACATTCCCTATGTAAGCTCAATAATTAAAGCCAATTTACTTGCAGCTCAGTTTGATGTTAATTCTACGCTACCAGAGAGTATCATGATTCCTCCTGTTTTTGAGAGCGTAAACTATTTTATGGGACAAATCTTCTTTCGCAGTTGTACAGTTCTAAGAGTGCTAAAAGACCTTGACATCCAATATTCCCCCAATACCAATTGTTCTTAGAAGGTGTTCTTCAACGCTGGAAAAATCAGTGCGTACTCATTTTCGTCTTTAACTCTCTACAGGTCTGTTTCCAAGCGGATGGAAAACAGCATTTGTACAGCCTGCCCCCTCCAACTATTGACCAATTGCTATCACGTGCCTTCTTTTCAAGGTGATGGAGACGCTGATTAATTATTAGCTCAAGAAATATTTCGAAGAACGAAATGATCTTAATGACCAGTTGTACAGCTTTCGTAGCAATAGGTCTACTGGTGATCGCATTCGTTCACGATTACAACGCTTTGGAGAAAGTAAGAATATTGGACTTGATAACTCTAAGGCATTTGATAGAGTTTGGCACCAAGCTCTCTTATCGAAAATGCGTTACTTTGGTATTGATGAGCCCCGTCTTCGTTGGATTCAAAAGAAGTTGTATTGGATGGTTTCAGGACTGAAATTCTGCTGGTGTTCTCCAGGGCTCCGTTCTGTCTTCTACTCTTTATATATATCATAAACCATCTCTTGTCTGACATGTCTAATCCATTTAACTGTTGCGCTGACGACAGTACCCTTAGCTTTTCATATTCGTTTCTAGATTCACATTCTTGTCCTTCCAGTGTGGAATTTGAGTGGCACTTGCATCCAGGAAACTGTATGTGTATCACATATCACCTTTTATGGAATGTAACGTGCTTTAGATTTCTCCGATGGTGCAAGACATTTTTCACCTCTCCTGATCTGTCTCTAATTTACAAAGTCTTCATTCATTATCCAAACATTAACATTATCCAAAGAAGAGATTGAAAAATGATAGGTGATAGAACTATAACCTAAACAATTACGTCACTCAAACACCACCACAAGTTCTGTTGAGTTAACCAGTTGCATTCCCTCCCTCAAAAAGTTCAGCAGTTATAATCGTACTCCTAGGAATGCATACCAGTTTAACTTTGAGCTCAATTTCGAACGTACTGTCAAGTATAGAGATTCTTTTTTTAACCGCACATCGAGAATGTGGAATTCTTTAACCAAGTCTTTTTTGCCCCATCATTTGATATTCAAAACTTAAAGACCAATTTGCATCGGTATGTGCTACTTAATCCTTAGCTTTTTTCCTTAAGCTCGCACTGTGTTTAAACTCAAAACATGTTAAGGGTAATAATAACCCCTTGAGTGCCCGTTAATCATTAAAAACCACAGGGTTTTGTTGTAACTCGAACATTTTTTCTAACTAACTTAAATTGTCTTACAGACTACAGTAGGAACTTTCTCCAAGTTTTCTCAAAAGTTTTGTGTGAGATAAGCCTGATTTTTTCAAAAATGTTTACCTTTTTCTTATAGATAAGTCGAATGGTGTTATTTTAAATACATGTGTTTCGAACTAAAAGAATACAATTTGTACTTTTTGTTTCTTCTTTAACTTGCACCCAAAATAAACCGACAAAATAGTGTAATTTGAGCTTCTTTGTTTTTTGTTTCGCCTGTCATGTTTAATAACGTTTCATCATGTCCTTGTAATACTCTGTGTAATTGAATGCTAGAACAATTAAACACATACACTACTCATTTCACATTTCACTGCAATTTGAACAACTCTCTCAAAAACAAGATACATACGTCTTTTTCGTCCTTTTTTTTTAAACAAGCTAAACTCATTTGTACCTAAGCTATTCGAGTTTCAAAAACAGGCACACTGAACGACGACGACGACCACTATAGAGCACCACACACAGACAGGCCAGAAAAAGGACATGAAAAGAGTTACGTTTCCACATTTCTTTATAACCAAAGTCAGCTTCGCATCATTTATCACTCATTCATGTGAGGCATGATTGTGATTGTGTAGGAGTTTAAGGGCCACACCAAACAAGTCCTAACTCTACTTCGTCCTTCTCAACAATAACAACAACAAAAAAAACACCCTTTACTTATACACCCTACACCTGGGACAAGATAGCCAAAACCAAAGCCAGAGCAAGAGTAGGACATCACATATCCTTTCTTATTCGTCGCTCGTCTATTCTGAGGAACAAAAAACGAACAAAAATCGCGCATGAGAAGATCATTGAAAGTGGATAGGACTGAGGACAAGATAAATGATAGGTAACAAAAAAAGGAAAGCATCACACGAAGGAATCACAAACAAGGACGACAACGACTCTCCTCGCCTTGACTCGCCTCGCCTCACCTCGCCTCACCTCGCTCTCCATTTGGATGGTTGAGATGGTTTGGACCTTCTAATGGGGTGTATAGGGTGTGGGTTGGGTTTGGGTTTGGGTTGGTTCATCATCATGGCATGCTATGGCATTTGGTAGCAGCAAGGAACAAAAGTTGGGGGCAAAACACAAACGATGAGCGTTTTTGGTATCTGGAACAAATCGTATCTACTTTTTGAAACGTGAAAGTGGGTTGGACAATTTAACATCATTTGTCAGAGAGATACGAAGACTTAAGATGGAAGCATAAAATGGGAACACAGGAAATGAAGGACGAATTATTGAGATATCAGTTGTAACAGTAACAGAATTGGTTTTGCAAACGTAATGATAAATGCCCAAAAGGGACATGGCAGAGGTGCCTAAAGGAAACTACGAGTTTTTGGGGTGCAGGAGGGAAGTGGTTTTTGAATCCAATAATAATACATATAGATTCTAACTATAGGTACCTACTGTGGAATAACCTAGAGACTCAAGTCGATTAATATCTGTTGCAAACACTTCTCTAAGCAGTCAGTAATTTTAGGGAAGGTTCGTAGGTATACCTACTGTGGGGGTCAAATAATTGTGTTTGGTGTTTTGGTTTATACATCTTTGCCTTATAGTCGAATTTAATCTTAATCATTATTGAATTTCAAACTTCCAATTAGATATTGTTCACATAAATGGCGTTTCTGATTGATTTGAGAAATTATCTATTTAGTATAAAATAAATTAAATTTATTATGTTGATGTTGGTTGGAGCTTTATTTGGTAAATTATACAAAAATTGGATTTATAAAAGGCAATCAGATAAATAAATCACAATTAGACAAGACAGCCTAGAGTTGGGTCTTCGGGATGATGAAGCTATAAAGAGGAGCAATAATATTGACATTATGGAACTATTTTAAATTTAAACTTTTGTGTTGGTTTTGATTAATTTATATGGTTACATTTTGATTGATGTAAATTTACACAGAAATAACCAGGTCATTAAAGAATAACCTTTAAATTCTTTAACAGCCTTAGGGAAAGAGATAAGTTGGTAAATAATCAATCCAGAGGATTGTTATTTTTTTTATTGTTTCAAAATTAAATTAGGCCAGAGAAACAATATTTTGGTGGAAATTGTGTATATTAAGAAAATTTGATAATAATTTCGAAAAGATTCCTCTAAATGAGCACTTCTTCAGAAATATTGGAGAAAGTTTCACTTAACTCAGATTTTCTGTAGTTAAGACAATAACTTGTTAAGGTTGTCTGTCAGGTAAAAGTTTTTTTTTTTTAATAAGCGCACACTCAAGGGGATAATACTACCCTTGTTATGAAGACACAGTGTGTACACTAGGAAAGGGAGAGAGGGGTTGAAAGGAGGTGTCATTGCACATTGGTTTTAAATTCCTGAATATTGCAATGGCTGGGAAAGGCAGAGTGTGGCAAGGTATTCAACATTCAACATTGATGAGTAGTCCTAGGAGCACAAGTATTACGGTTGAACTGTTTAAGGGGAGGAATGCAGATGGCTATTTCTCTAGATCATAAACCGTTAAAACAACGGTAAAAGAGGGTGAGACAAGAAACATTTCGACGATGTTCAAGCGACGTAAATAATCTTATGATGGAAATATCACCGATCAATCTAAATGCACTACATAAAATACTGTCCAAGAGCAGGAGCACCATCCCAAATATGGTAGTTGTACTCAAGGTTTGAACGAATATAAGTCTTTTAGACAATAGCGGTTACGTATTCTCCATTGTAAAATGCTGTTTAGGTCGGAATTTATTGAGCTTATCATATTTTATCGTTGCAGTTGCACGTCTGAAGAAGAGCGATGTGAATCTGAAATTGAATATGAAAAGCTAAGAGTACTATCGTCAGCGAAACAATGTATTGGATTAGACGTTGCAGACAGGAGATCATTAATAAAAATGAAAACAAAAATAGTTGGAGATAGAACAGAGCCCTGGGACACACCAGCATTTATTTTGAGGTGTTTAGTCTTAAATCCATCCAATACAACTTATATTGAACGATTCGAAAGGATTGAAGGAGGGATACATGAAAACAGAAAGCACGCATTTTCGATAAGACAGCCTAATGACAAACGTTATCAAATGCTTTTGAAATATCGAGATCTTACTTTCTCCAAAACGATGTACAAATTTGTTTCACTGTTCGGTGAGATGAAAAATGAGATCACTAGTGGACCTATTACTACAAAAGCCGTATTGTCGGTCATTAAGAAGCTTTCGATCTTCGAGATATTTCTTGAGCTGATAATTAACCAGCGTTTTCATGACCTTGGAAAGAAGGGATGTAAGTGCAATCGGTAGGTAATTAGACGGTTAGGAAGATTCGTCTTTTTTGGGAATAGGCTGGACAAATACGGTTTTCCATCTGCTCAGAACGAGACCTGAGGAGTAGAACAGATAAAAAAGCTTACGGAGTGGTATTGCTAGCGTTAGAGAACACCTCTTCACAACAATAGCAGTGGATTTGTGTATGTTAAGATCTTTTAAGACTCTCGCCATCACTAACTCCCTTAAGTACAGGTGGATTCATAACAATCACTGGCAGTGGTGAATTGGCAGCGAACTGCCTAGCAAAGAGATTAGCTTTCTCTATAGAGCTAACAAATAGAGTGTCATTGACAACGAGCGTAGGAACCGAGGACCAACCATTTTTACTGTCTATGGGACATTGCAGTATTATTTGCCGTAATTTTTGGTCATGTAAAAATTTGTTCCGTCGAATATGGGTGTTGCTTGTCTTCCTGGCTTGCTTGAACTTATTCTGGTTTTTATCAGTTGCGTTGGCCTTAAAATAACGGAAACTTATCTTCTTGACCCTAATAACCTCTTTACAGCTCGCATCGAACCATGCGTTTTCTTTAGGTCTAACCCTATTCGGGATAAAAGTTCTTTTCATTCCCAGGAGAATCAAACTTGTCAACGTCACTATCGAGGAATCATAGTGACCAGTTGAAGATCCTAAAATTGTTATTGTGACTGTCCCAGTTGGCTTTCTCTAATTAACAAACGGTTCCCTTAGAAGCTCTTTCTTTAACTGCAGAGTTTTTACACTGGAAATTTGCTGTTATAACAAGTATGATATGAAAAAAGAGGCTGGGATGCGACCCACACTGATAACTTTCCATCCCGTCTGTCGATTTGTCTTGCTTAAAAGTTTGTCTATATGTATTTTTACCAAATTTGTGCACTATTTTTTGTAGATTTTATTTTTTATGAAAAAAACGGACTGTTGGATTTTTATATAAAAATTACTGAATATTGAAAACAATATTTTCTCTGAAATAAAATAAGTTTGAAGCCAATATTTTTAATTTTTGAAAAGCTACTTGAGCCGAAAGTAAATTTTTACCAAGTTTTAGTATTGTTTTTTTTTTTAGAGTTTTATTTTTTGTAAAAAAACTGTCAATTCGAATTTTTTAAAAATTTTACCAAATGTTTAAAACAATATTTCTTATAAGATAAAATTAGTTTGAAGCCAATATTTAAAATTTTTGAAGAGATATTTTAGTCGAAAATCAATTTTTACCAACTTTTATACATTTTTTTTTAGGTTTTTATTTTTTGTAAAAAAAACTGTCAATTAGATTTTTCTCAAAAGTTTTTAGATGTCAAAAACATTATTCTTCGTTGCAAAAAATTGTTTTAGAGATGAAATCATATTTCAGTCGTAAAATTTTGGAGGTGACAAAATTTTTTTTTTCAGTTTTATTGATTTATAAAAAAAACCGTTATATTGATTTTTTTCAAAAAATATACCTGTTTGGTATCACGTTATAATATATTATTTAAAATTTAATTCAAGTCTTTAGCGTTTTTGGTTCGTAAGATATTTAAGGTTAACCAAAATTTTCACCTTTTTTTCAAACTGCTATGGTAAAAAAACCACCCACGCAATTTTCTTGAGAGCCCTTTCTGCATCTTTCTGTCTTATTGTCTGTATAACAAAATTTATTTGAAGTCGATATCTCTTCTGGTTCTTGAGCTATGGACGACGAAAAAAACGTCGCGAACGTACGGACGTACAAACGTATGTACACACGCACGCACAGACATCTTTCTAAAAATCTTTTATTTTGACTCTAGGGACCTTGAAACGTCGAGAAATGTCAAAATTTTCAATTTGACAAATCGGAATCATTACAATAACTTCCTATGGGAAGTTAAAAAGAAAAGAAGGTGCAGAGACCATATTGTGGCGAAAACTGATAAGCAACATCATTCCTAATGTATATGGCGAGACCATGATGGGAAAAGAATAATTGCACCAGGTTATACCCTTGAATTAAGAATTCAGTGGGATCGGAATCTTAAGCTACTTGGGTTTCATTTAGTGCCAATACAGCTGGCGTGTTTAAAGCGGTATAAGAGTACACAGAAAGAAAATTCACTCTAAGCCTACGAATATTAGAATAATCTACCCTGAAATTTCCAGCCATTGCAATTAAAAGAATAGCAAAAACCAAAACAGACAAAGACTATAAAAAAGTCGACAAATATAAAATTTTAAAATCGACAAATCGGACTAATTCCTATGGGTTAGCCATTTTGTGGTTTCAAAAGTATATGGCTGGTTTTCGACATGTGTCAAACTTAATTGTTATACCGATTTTATTGTCAGATTTAAAGTCTAACATTTAATCGCATAATGCATACAAATCACAAAGTAGAAGGTCCTGCTATATAGATTAAGCAAAAAGCACAGACCCGAATGCATCTAAAACTTGTGTGAAAAAGGCTGCATAATAAATTTGCATCACCAAAAAAACGTCTTGGCTCTTATAAAGGGGAAAAAAATGTGCTCCAAATATCAAACGAACATGCGGAAAGTGTCACCGTTGTAGGCTGCGTTAACGCCATAGGAACTGCTATTCCACCCATGGTCATCCGGAGTTTTTAGATAATCTTCACTCAGGTCCGTAGTGACATCAAAAGGCTACATGAACCACTCAACTTTTGTGGATTTTGTAACTCTTTTTAGCAAGTTGTAAGCTGGTGGACCTTGCCTTTTAGTTTTTGACGGAGCTGCTTACAGTACTGTCGATTAAGCAGAAAAACATGGTATAAGGCTTTATTGTCTGCCATAAAACACCACACACCAACTCTAACCTTTAGGGTCCGGCCACGTAATGAGCGACGAGCGACTGAGCGACTGAGCGACCGAGCGACGAGCCGCTGAGCGACTCAAAAAAAATTAGAACACATGAAATCGTATGGAGGTGGCCACATAAGCCGTAAGCGACTGAGCGAATTTTCAAGCGACAGAGCGACGTCGCTTAGCAATCAAATTTGTTTTAATTTTTCAGTCGATCGCTGAGCGACGTAAAAAAAAGATGTCTACAATAAACATTGAAAGTTTAATTTCAGCTGTCCAAAGCCGCCCAATGCTATGGCAGGACACCCACAAAGATCACAAAAATAAAAATGTCACCGATAAAGAGTGGGAAAAAGTTGGACAAATTTGTAATTGTTCTGGTAAGTTTAATTTATTTAATCTTTACAAATAGTAGTGTTTTTTGTTCAATGCCCGAATTCCCAAAAATATTGCACAAGCTCGTTTCTTGTATTCAACGCATTGCTTGAGCTTCTGTTATAACGGGACTGTTCTTCTTGGGTGGTTGCATTTGTTTGAGCTAAGTCATTAGCCATTTCTGCAGACACGTGTATATAATCAAGGTCACTGTTCTTCTTGGGTGGTTGCATTTGTTTGAGCTAAGTCATTAGCCATTTCTGCAGACACGTGTATATAATCAAGGTCACTGTTCTTCTTGGGTGGTTGCATTTGTTTGAGCTAAGTCATTAGCCATTTCTGCAGACACGTGTATATAATCAAGGTCACTGTCGCCATCGCACTCTCTCACAAAATTGTGCAGTATACAAGCACATTTAATTAAACGAACTGCAGTGCTTGGCTTCGTTTCGATGTTTTTTTGTAAAAACCGCCATTTCTTGCTTAATATGCCAAATGCACACTCAATGCATTTTCTTGCGATTGAAAGTTTTTTGTTGAAGTTTTCTGTTTGAGCATTTAAGTTTCTCCTTGGATAAGGTCTTAGTAAATAGTTTTTCAGGGGGTAAGCCTCATCTCCGATTAAAAAATTGGGAAGAACAATGTTTGATTCTGGTAATGCTTGTGGAGGTGGAACGTTAAATTTATCAGCTTCAAGTAATTTGAACAAAGTAGATCCAGAAAATGTACCACCATCACTTTGTTTTCCTCTCCCACCCACCTCGATTGTTAGAAACTTTTTGTCAGCATCAGCTACAGCTTGCAGTACAATAGAAAAATAATGCAGGTAGTTAAAATAATGAGAGCCAGAATTTGCTGGACATTGAATTTGGCAATGTCTACCATCAATACTGCCAAAACAGTTAGGAAATTTCCAGCGTCGGTAGTAATCGTTAATAACATTTCGAAGGTGGTCAGTTGTTGGTATAGGCATATATTCTTCCACAAGTTGTTCCCATATGATAACGCTAGTTTCCAAGACAATGTTACTTACTGTGCTTCTGCCCATTCGAAAAGCAAAAGCTAAATCTCGAAACGAAAGACCTGTTGCGAGAAATCTGAAAACATTGAAGATACAAAAATTGTAAATAGTATATGTACGTATAATTATATTTCAAATTTCAGGAGCCAATGTAAAACTAAAGTGGAAAAACCTAAAAGACACTTTTCGAAGGGTTCTTCGAAAAGCTCCACGTCCAGTATCGGGATCCGAAGCTCCACCAACAAAACCGAAATGGCCATTTTTTGAAATGATGGCCTTTACGAGGCAGACAATTGAACCCGATCCAACTGAGGGAAATCTTCGAGAACCAGAAAGTTATTCAATGGCTCAAAATCGTTTTTTCGCAGAAACAATATCAGATTTACTGGAAGAAGAGGATGTAACCCTTTCAAGTGTCAATATGCTTACAAACAGCACTCCTTCTACGAGCACCAGCTGCCCCCAAAACGTGCGAAAAAATAAAAATAAGAGAGCGTCAACATACAATTTGGAGTCAGAATTTCTCGAGTTAGAAAAAGAAAGACTACAAATTTTAAAGAAAGAGGTAGCAAAAAAAGAAGAGGATAGTGATGACCTTCAATTTTTCAAAAGTCTTTTGCCATTTATGGCACAATTTAACAATTTTGAAAAACTTGAGATAAGAACTGACATTCAAAATATTATATTGGATAAACTGAAGAATACAAATAAAGATTAAAAAAATTAAAAAAAAACTAACCTTAAACATAAAACCAGCCGTTGTTCTGGACTAATTGCTTTCTTTTGTCTTGTTAATTTTGGTCGAACTTTTTCCAACAGCAAATCAAAAGATGGTACTGACATACGACAATATTGCCAAAAGCGATCTGGAAATCTGCGAAGATTTAGATATAAATGATAAAATTCACCATAATTTTCCCTTTCACGATTTATGGGGTGTACACCAAATCTACGGATTCTCGATCTTATTACAGATCTATAAATATGAGCGCGACTTTCAACCAGTAAGCTACGATGAACCGCACTTGACGAAGGCATTTTTCCAACTAATCGCTCAGCGACGTGTCGTTTAGAAAATGGCCACCCATCGCTCAGATTGGTCGCTCAGCGACTCGTCGCTCGGTCGCTCAGTCGCTCGTCGCTCATTGCGTGGCCGAAGCCTTAGATGAAGCCCTGTACCGATCTTTCGAGCATCACTGGGATCAAAAAGTATTGAAGTTAACTTCAAAGTTTCCAGAGAGGCAATGTTATATTGTCAAGTTTTTGGTCAAAATTCATGACATATGACAAAATTCCTTCAGGATTTAGAGCCACTCTCCAATTTACAATGCCCGACAAATTTGTAAAACAGTGTTCCAAGCACATGTGGTACACAAATGACCGATTTTAACGTACTGTGTAGCAGTATGGTGGATTTCTTTAAAGAAAGGTATAAACAGGGATAAGCTAAATGAAGTCCAACGTTCAGCTATAGCCTATGTACAAGCGGATCGCTTCGCACGACCATATCTGCGGCACTGGACTGGACACCTTACTCTACCTAACACCTTCTAGATCTTTTTGGGAGGATAGGACATTCCTGGAAGATGAGTCGAACCATTTCTATACAGATATGGTTCAGAAACAAAAGAAGGGGTTGGTGGAGGTGTGTACTCTGAACGACTGAAATTAAGTCATTCATTCCTCCATTCCAATCATTGTAGCGTGTTCAAGGCACAACTTTTGGCGATAAAAGAAGTATTGTCCTGGCTTAAAGAAAACGTGATATCAACATCTGATATCCTAATTTTCTCAGATGGTCAGGCCGCTATCAAATCACTGGACTCTGTCTCTACAAGCTATATAACAGTCCATATTTGTCGATCATCTCTAATGGAGATGACACAACAGTTTAATATTCACCTTTGCTGGATGCCGGGCCATAGAGATATTCCAGGTTACTGTAAGCAGATGAACTCGCCAGGAACACACTGGCATACCAATCGCTACTTGTAAACTGTTGCTAATGCAAGACGCTATGAAGAAAGCAAACACTATGTGGAACAACTTCACCACGTGTCAGGTCACAACAAACATCTGGCCAACACTGGATTTAAAAATTTCAAGGTGCTTGCTATCTTTAAGCATCTCTGTCTCTGGCTTAAAAACGTAAGAATTACTTAGGAGAATTCTTCTTTAACAATTTAAATTCTAAACGATCTAAATCATATCAGTATGATCAGCCTCTCACGTTTCGTAAGGGACTCAACCTAGTTCCATTAAACTTAGGAGGAAGCCTCAAGATTCAAGTGGTATCACAATGAGCCATTAAACTGGCCTAACAGTGTCCGTTTCCATCTTGGACAGCCACTTTAACCTAACTTAACCTTAAGTTTAACCTTTTTCAGAAAAAAAAAACGTAAAGTATTTATAAACTATGGGCAAAAATATCCTGAGCAGCTTTTTTTGAAATTAAGTTTCCGTCTTATTTTGTATAATTAAACTTTCAATAAGGAAGTTATCAGGGGAAAATGTATTAGATGGGCTTTATGTGGTACAGTTACTAGTTGTCATACTTTTTTAAATGTGTACGCTTAAGCTTAAGTCATCTTATATAAACCGTGTCTTTTTGCAAGGCCATAATTTAAATCTCCAATAATATTGTTGGGTTGGAATTATGGAGCCAATTACCGATTATTACTTCCATCAGATGCAGTACTTTAAATGACATTAAGTTTTGGAAGAAAAGATATTGTATTTTCTGTTGTTGTCAAATAAAGGGATAAGAATTTAGATTTTATACCATCTTTGTTTTTGAAAATAGAAATGGTTATAAGGGTCGGTTAAAGCTTTAATTAGTTTTCATCAATGAAACTGATGTTTTAAGATTCTGAACAGTAATAATATTTATCCTTAATACATCAAACATATAAAAATTAGTACAATTTGATAACGATAAAATAAACTAAGTATTTAAACTTTCAAAACCCCCACTAGATTTGCATACTTTTATACCAATGAGAGCACAACAGTTGTTATGTTTTTTAGCAGGAATTCCTTTGGTTAGAATATCAGCAGGCATCTCTTCAGTTTTCAAATATTCTACTTTTAATTTATTATCTTCTATAAGATCTTCAATGAAATGATGCCTTATATCGATGTGCTTTGAACGTGCGTGATAAACGTTGTTTTTAGATATATTTATTGCACTCTTGTTATCGCATTGCAATATAATTTCTTGATTCCAATTAATTAGTTCTCGCAATAAAGATACTCAGCCTCTGTAGTGGAGAGAGCGACAGTAGGTTGTTTCTTTGCATTCCACGAAATAGGTCCCCCTTGGTGTTTAAAGATATAACCTGTAGTTGATTTTCTGTCATCTGAGTCACTAGCCCAGTCAGCATCCGAAAAACCTTCTAAACATCCTTCATTGTCTCGAGTGTATTCTAGCTTGTAATTTATTGTTCCTTTTATGTAACGGAAAAGTCGTTTAACCGCTTTCTAATGAGATTTTGAAGGATTATTATTAAATCTTGATAAAGTCCCCACTGCAAAGGATAAATCTGGGCGACTTACAAGTGTTGCATATAAAATTCTTCCAATAGCTTCTCGATATGGAACGGTTTTCATGTAATCAGTTTCGTGTTTGCTTTGTTGATGTGTTTCTTTTATAAGCTTTTGTTAATATCTAAGGGTGTGGGTACCGGATTACAATCCTCCTTTAAGTATGTCCGTTGGTCTATCCATAACTTGCCCTTTTCTCGATCGCGAGTTATTTGCATACCAAGCACAAATTTAGCTTCTCCAAAATCTTTCATCTCGAATGACTTAGTTAATTTTTTTTTATCTTTGTTATTTGTAAAAATCAGTATGTCGTTTACGTAAATAGCGAAGAAAGTTTTATCTGTGCTGTTTGTCTTGTAATAAATACACGGATCGGTTTTTGATTGTTTAAGTCCAATTTTCTTTAAAGTTTCATCCAATTTCTTGTTCCAAATACTACTAGCTTGTTTGAGACCGTACAGTGACTTCTTGATTTTACATATTTTTGAACATTATCAAAACCTTCAGGGAGATTCATGTACATTGCTTCGTTAAGTTCACTTTGCAGGAAAGCAGTCACAACATCCATTTGATCGATATCCAAATCATATCGTACAGCCAAACTTAAAAGTACCCTTATGGACGTGAGCCTTACGACGGGAAAAAATATTTCTTGATAATCGATCCCTTGACGTTGCGAATACCCCTTTACGACCAATCTAGCTTTATATTTTTCGACATTACCACTTGCATCTTTTTTCGTCTTAAATTTCCATTTGGAATTTATGGCTTTCTTTCCTTTTGGTAAAGAAACTATTTGCCAAGTGCCATTTTTCAAAAGAGCTGTATATTCATCGTTCATTGCTTTTTTCC
>NC_079147.1:45070161-45192557 GCF_945859685.1 Eupeodes corollae
AAGGACGATCAGGGGAATATTGTAGAAGAACCGAAGTCCAAATTATTTTACGGTGATGGCGAATCGAATTCCACTGTAAGAGAGATAGAACCACTTAACCAAGGTGACGCAGAACAACAATTCCGCTTACTCGAACTCGACGAAGTGAAGAAAGCTATTTGTATCGAAACTGAAGTCTAAAAAAGCTGCTCCAGCTGAAAGTATCGCGATGCACTGTCCTACGACTTCTTTCAACGTGCGTCGTTCTGAAAATAATTGTGCAAAATTCACCCGTCAACACTAAAGGTAACATTATTCCAAATGTCCATCCAATTACTCGGATACGCCGATGATATCGACAGAGTTAGAAGCGAAGAAGATGAGTTTAG
Organism: Eupeodes corollae; assembly: GCF_945859685.1. NCBI lineage: Eukaryota > Metazoa > Arthropoda > Insecta > Diptera > Syrphidae > Eupeodes > Eupeodes corollae. The sequence goes on from NC_079147.1 coordinate 45,070,530, forward strand.
TGGGCAATAGGGGCAATACCAAGTATACGACATCTTGGACAAAACGGTTCCATGGTTACCCATAACTTTGAGGTGGTGAATTCAGGAATCTAGAGCAGTTTAAAACTGAAGCTTATTTTAACGTGCAAAATATATTTCTTCAGCTTTCATCAAATATCGATATGTTTTATCTTTAACTTTTTGAAACGGACACTACTGACTCGTATTAGTTTCTTCATGACTTGGTACAAATTGAAAGGCCTTGCAGACCTTTAAAATTGGCGTATTGCAAACATCGAAGAAGTTCATGAATCTTGGATATTTAATGAGATACTCTAAAATTTCACGTTCATATTAAAATTAATATGGTAAAAGTTGCAATAATTACTAACAGTTTTTTAATAACAAATTTGTAGATGAAGTATCTACATTCAAGGTTTTTAATAGTTGGAAAACATGAAAAGAAAATTTTTCAAACGAGTTATTGTTTTTAAAATTGCGTCAGACTTTCACCCAATTTTTTAACATTAAAGTCTAATTCTGACTATATGATCAAACTTATAAGGCGATCTAATCATAACTTACAAAACGGAATCCTCCTGATTTACTTTAGACGTGGTTAAAGCCCTTTTAAGAATTGGTACGATCTTGCTGTTACTCATTAACTTGCAATATCAGTAGTAGTTGACAATGCAAAAGAATTAAAAAATCGTTGTATTGACTTAGGTGTTGCAAACAATTATGTTATAGAAGAACTAGCAAACACGACATGTGCATTCGAGAGGGCACAAGCGTCCACAGGTTTTTCTCAAAACCCACCTCTATCAATCAACTCCTACTCTCACCTCACCGTGGTGAACATCGGGTGCCTAGTACCTCAACTGGAGATTGGGTTCCAACCCCAGTGGAAAGTTGTTGGGGGCAGCAAACGATAGCGTGGAAGAAAGGTGTTACCACTAAAGCAACTATCCTTATCTAGACGGCAGCGGAAGAATTCCCGCCCTTGATCGAATCAACAGTGGCGTCTACAGTTCCAGTAAGGTTGAATTCCTTAGTGAACACCTTATATTGCTTTTTTGACTTATTCGGAGCCCAGGCCTATAAGGAGCGGTTTTATCCGGCTCCCTTTCCTTGGAGCTATACTTAGGATTGTGGGTTGTGCCGCCAGAGTGACTTAATTGCCACGTGAAAGCTTTCATAGTTGCGAAGCACCAACAAGCCTCGGATACGGACGGATTTACTGTTGACAACCAACACAAACGAATTAAGGACAACGAACTTCGGATATGCACGTGAAATGTTAAGTCACCGAAGAATTAGCGGAGGCCCTAGACCACTATAAAGCAGACATCACCGCCATCCAGAAAATACGAAGGGATGGGCCAGGCAAAAAGAGGATGAAAAACTGCGACATTTACTATGGTGACTGCTACCGAGAAAACCAACAGCGCTTATTTGGATGCGGCTTTGTCAATGGAGCCAGACTTAGGCTACAATTCTTGAGTTATAGGTGCATCAACGAGTGCTTCATGACCATTCGCATCAAAGCTTAATTCGGCAACATTAGCCTGATATGCGCACACGCCCTACATAAGAGAAGGATGACAACACCAACGATATGTTCTTCGAGCTCTTGGACAAAACATATAAGCTACGATACTTAAATTGTCCTGGGCGCTTTTAATGCCAAGCTAGAAAGGGAAGACATCTTTGGTGAAATAATCGGAAAGAACAGCCTGCACGACAACAAACCGACAAAAGATTCAGGCTCATAGATTTTGGTGAGGGGAGAAACTTCATGGTAGCTAGTACGCGTATTCCACACCTCAACATCCTCAAAGGAACTTGGAGTTCTTCAAATCAATCTAGCGTCAACCAGATTGACCATATTTCGATTGACTCCAGACACGCTTCCAGCATCATGGATGTACGAACTTTCCGAGGAGCTTACATCGACTAGGACCAATATCATGTGGTCGGCTATATCCAGACACAAGGCAAATCAGGGAGATGGTGGGAGAAGGTACAACGTCGAGCGGCTACAATTGCCAGAGATCGCCAAATCCTTCTCCGACGCCATAACAATGTATCGAAAACCAGTGGCAACATTGTCAAGATGCAATGAGAGAAGCCGCCTCTGATGTTTCAAGACACCACCAACAAACAACTCCTGGATTGATGAGGAATGCCGACATTCAAATGCAGCCAAACAAAGCAACAGCCACGCAAAGCGGCACTGCATAAAAGGACGAGAGCTGCCCATGAGCTCTATGAGCAGAAGAGGCGAGAGGAACACTGACTTCTCAGAAGGAAAAAGAGAGGGCATGAGAAGCGTGAGGTCGAAGATGTTGAGAGGTTAAAAAGCGGGAATGAAGTTCGAAAGTTGTATGAACAAGTGAAATGAAATTCACAGGTACCTAAACCTAGAACTGAAAGCTGCAAAGACTATACTGGAACCATCATAGTGGAACCGCAATCAATGTTGAGGATATAACGGCCAAGACGAACCGAATGCTGCTGTCAGGCAGGATGATGATCCATTCATCAAAGACGACGAAAGCCAACAATCCCGTCCTCCCGACTTAGACGTAGTAAAGATTGCCATGTCTAAGCTGGAGTCTAATAAAGCCGGAGATTAGTTGGTTAGGAGCATTCACCAACTTATCTGTAAGATATATGGCAGATGGTCGCTTTATAAGACCCTTATCATCCCCGTCCTGCGATACGGTGCAGAAATATGGACTATGACAAAAGCGGATAAAAGGATTTTGGGTCGTTTCGAGAGAAAAGTTCTTCGTGTGACCTACGGTCATCCCGTATGCATCGAAGGGGAGTGGAGGAGAAGATGAACCGACGAGCTGTACGGGCTGTGCAGCGACGTAGATTTAGCCAGGAGTGTTAAAATCTAACGACTAAGATAGCTGGGTCACGGCCCGGAAATACTTCGAATCCACACCCATAGGATAGAGGAAGACCGCGTATCAGTTGGCACGCACAAGTGGAAATTGGGCTCACCCAATTTGGAGGTCGAAACTTGAGACATCAAGCTAGAGACCGAGATAGATGGAGAGTTTTGTTGGAGGAGAATTTTTTGTGAATCCAATTGATTGTAATCCGCAAGTCATGACAGGGAGTATTGTGTCCAAAATATGTTTTACGTTCCAAAATTACTTTCAACGATATCATTTACAAATGTAAGTTGCTCAGTCTTTTCCCCGTTTATTCTAAACTTATTAGTCAGTTTAAGCTTGCGAAAAATGTCTTCGATTATTGTTGAAAATAGAAATCATGTTATGGGTCTCCTTGTTGAATATGTGACGTATTCTCGTCCAATTCCATCCGTTTTTCTATAATCCCTTAGACAAAGTAAAAATAAGCTTTGTTTGTATTTGAGTAAGTGGCTTTTTTCCGAATTTAATAATTTTTTGATTGTATGTCGTTCATTCATTTATATATGAACAAATACGGATAAATAAACCACTTTCAAATTAAGACCAATAACAAACTTCTAACATGAATTTTCAAATATCCTTCAAATTTCCGTTAAAGTGAAAATGCTTACACTTCCTTTTCTCTGAAAGTTTCTTTAAGGATTAGAAGTAAAATATTTAAAATAGCAATTAAAATTTTACTTCAATACTTTCAACAATTGAAAGCTGTTTCGGTAATGCAAAACGTAATAGCATTGTATACGATCCAGAAGAAGAGACTTTGGTATGAAAAACTAATGGAGCTTGCAGACTATTGTGATTTTAAGCTGAATTTAAGCCATCAGATAAATGACAAAAAAGTAGTAAAAGATGCCCTCTATGACTTAGTATCTATTGTTGATGAAAAGTATAGGGTTGACTGTATCAACATGCCGACGTCTTCAATTCATAGATCAACCTACATCATACTGAACCATAACCTGTGTGAAAAAAATTATTTTCGGGTTGAAAACAGTTAACAATTTATATCACCAATATTCAAAATGAGAGGAGAATTGGTAAGACTTAACTTCATACCACATCGCGAAGAATGTTACGTTTTTTGCACTCTGTAAAAGAGGTATGAAGAAATTTTCTTGGCAGCGACATGAAAACAGAAACGGAGGTGCTAGCGATGCTGAACTGCGAAGAAGAGGTTACCCGCCTCTATAGGTATTACATAAAGGCAATCTCTTATAGAAAACAAATTTTGAACGAGGATTTTGAAGAAACAAAAATCATAAACACAAAGTTGTATATATTTATATATGTATTTATAATGTACAAACAAAAATATTTTCACTTTTGAATTCTTTTTTATTAACTATTTCCATTTTAATATGTAAATTAATTAATGTCAATCGAGCAGACGGCAAAGCCATGCTTTAACGATTTTTGTATTATATATAAGTAAATTGTACTCTATGTAAATTATACACATGGAAAAAGATAATGAAATCAAATCTATCTATCTACCTTTATTAATTATAGCTCTGAAAGAAGACCACGCTCCTTGTTTCTGACAAGTATGGTAGAGCTACCTCAGCCTATGAATTAACTCCTTTCTGAACAGAAACGTCAACCCAGTTTAACTTTTTAGCTGTCAAACCCTGCACCAAGAAAACCATCCAAATTATCACACAGCTAAAAAAACACCCTTTATTTACGTAAATTAAATTCGCAAATTTAAGTACTAAACGTATGGATTCTATTCTATATACCCATTGCGACGTAAACACAAAATCAATCACACAAATAGCTACAAATCGGTTTATTTGTTGAAGTATCATAGAGAGCAACAATACAAACGGTAATTGCAATTCTGCGGTTACTTCTGCATATAGAGAAGTAGTGGTATTTGGTGGAATTAGAAATTTCAAAAGCCCATTGCTCTTTCCACATAATGTCAACAAAATGTAGGATCATTCCACTCCCACCGCATTTTAAAGGTTTATATAGGGGGCGAGGCAAACGACGACGACGATGAACAAACCTAGATAACCTAACTTGGCCTAACATAAGTATTTAGGAGTCGAGTACTATTATACCTATAAATATGTGTATATTTATGAAAACCAAGTCAAACCACTAATAACTTCATACACGCTTGCACAGCAAATTCTATCTAATTTGCTTCTCATTTCTTCCATTCATTTCATCAGCAAAATCCCCTACTTATGCGATATATGCCAAGCTAAAGCCAACGATATGTAAAATACAGGAAGCGAAACATTACAAGGTACTAATTTGTATACGGGGTCCTCTTATAGCTCTTAACTCTACTATACGTATACTCTAACTCGTAATGCTCCTCCGCTATACTCTTCCGCCATCGCAACGTCAACGCCACCGCCGCGCCGCCGCCAACGTCTCCGTGCCGCTGCTACCGCCATCAGCTTCCGTTTGCAGATAACAAAATTTTCTGGTTTAATTAAAATTTTCTGCCAAAATGCGTTTTTTCCGACAGAGTCACATAGATTTCCGACATTTGTAAAACTGTGATAGATCATAAAATAAATGTAAGGTTGCTTTGGGTTACTCCCGCTCGGTCCCCACTGCGCTGCTGGAGTGCTAGCTTATCCCCACCCCTTTTTTATAAGCCACATTAAGCTTTCTCTTATATTAAAATAAATTTTAATTATACATCTTTTTCATTGTGTCCTTTCGGTGGTCTTCGATGGAGACATGCAGACAGAAAAATAAAATAGGAACCTTCATACCGTTGCCACCACCATCGCCTTCGTCCGTCGTCGTCGTCGCCATGCTACCTATCTAAAGATGATTTATAATATGCAGGGTAAGTACGTACATATACATTTTTCTACTCAAACTCAAACCCAAGCTCATATACTTGTACTCGTATACTTATATGGAAATTGATTCAATTTTTTTTAAATAACGGTTCCCCAGCCATAAGGCCTTTAGTGTGTACGAGTTTATGTGTGTACGAAAACGAAAAGTATGTGAATTTTCATATGATACAGTCCACAGAACAGTGGCTCACATTTTTCGAAGCAATTAAAATTATATAATAAAGAAAGCAATGCAAAAAAAAATAAAATTAAATTTGATGTCAGTTACAATAAAATGCAAAAATTAAGAGAAAATATTTTTAAAAAGAATTTTTGTTGTTGTTTTTTTTTGGTTTTTGTTCTGAGGAAGCAAAAAAAGTCCAGATCCAGAGTTGCTGGAGCTCGACAGTACAGAACTACAGACCATATACAGGACATCATTATGATTTTTCAGTGCAAAAGTGCAATACCGCAATGCTGCAAATGAAAAGAGCTTACCAGGACTTGCTTTGGCTTAATTTTTATTAAAAAAAAAGAATCAATTTAAATTGCTTTTTTTATTTATTTTTTGTTGTTTTGTTTTTTTTTTTCAACTTTTATTTCGAATTAAAATTTATTATAATTGGGGACTCCCAATTTACCTTTTGGTTAACTGGCAACATTTATCATCATCACACATGCGTGAAAATATTGTAAAGGAACGTGGGCAAAAATGGGAAAAATGGTACATTTTCAGCAATTGGATAGAAGAAGGTCGCTCCTAATTATGTCATTATACATCTAGAAGTTATTTCAGTCAGAGCTTTTTATATTTATTTCTTTAAGAAAAAAAAAACAAGTTTATGAGAGATGAAATATGTATAATCAAAACTGGCTGACCCGGCTAAGCGTTGCTGTGGCTAACTTTTTTTGTCATTTTACATTGTTGTAAACTATTTAAGACAAGGTTGGCACCATACTTTTTTACATGGATGCCATTTGTAAGAAAACATGGTGACCTTCATGGCAGATCTTCGACTACCGTTATCCTTTATTACAATGAAATGATTATTAAAAACTGAAGACAGAAACGTTTAAGCTGGTACAAAAATTTACTGGTCCGGGATTTCAAGGAGAAGGACTTTGATCAAAATGATCTAAGAGTTTATGTACAGCAAAAATTAACACAAAGGAATAAAGCTTAAAATTCATAATTATTTGTATTTAAATTTGTAACAAATGAGATATTACAAATGCCAAATAACATGTAAAAGTTAAGCTCATAAATTAAGTAGGTAGGGCGGTTAGTTTAAAATATTTAAAAATTGAGTTTGGGGTTTTTTAAACATAACAATTTGAAAAAAGGTGAACATTTTGAGTAACCCTAAGTAACGCCAGAGACTTGAATTACATTTTATATTATGTATTTTAACGCAACACCAAACATTTTTGAAAAAAATTCCAATTAACGGTTTTTTCATATATCAACAAAAACTGAACAAAAAGTATTTGTCAGCTAGAAAATATTATGAACAAAAGACGATTTTATCTCCAAAAAAATTGTATGCAACGAAGAATAACGTTTTTAACATCTGGTAAAATTTTAAGAAAAATCAAATTCAGATTTTTGTATAAAAAAATAAAAACTAAATTTGGTAAAAATTCATTTTTTACTCAAATATCTTTTCAGATAATTGTGACATAAGTTTTAAACTAATTTTATTTTTTAAAAAATATTGAATTGATAGTTTTTTCCAACAAATTGAAAACCTGAAAAAATTTAACAAATGTTGGTAAAAATTGATTTTCGACTTAAATTAAAATTAAATTGGGTGTCGCAACATTCCACTTAAATATCTTTTAAAAAATTTGCAATGTTGGCTTCAAACTTATTGGTTCACATTAGGTAACATTATGAGAAAAATCGAATTCACTGTAAAAAAATGGTATACAAAATTAATAAAACTTATTAAAAATTTATTTTTGACTTAAATATCTTTTCAAAAGTTTATACTATTATCTTCAAACTAATTTTATCTTGTTAGAAATAATACCGTTGTTAACATTCGAAAAATATGTGAAAAATCAAACAGACAGTTTTTTTTTACAAAAAATTAAAGCCCCACACATCTTTTCAAAAATTAAAAATAATGGCTTCAAACTTATTTTATCTCGTAAGAAATATTGTTTACAACCTTCAGTAAATGTTTTATAAAAAATAAAATCTACAAAAACTAGTACACAAATTTGGTAAAAATTGATATTCAGATCTCGATATCTCGTGAACAATAAAAAACATTGGCTTAAAATTAATTTCATTCATCCAATTTGTATATATTTATATAAGAAATAATTTTTCCTAAGAAATTCTTTTAAAATTTTTATAAATATTGTTGGTAGTTTAAAATTGTAATTTTAATTTATAATTCAACTGACAACTTTTTTAACATAACCTACAAAGTTTTAAGCAAAACAAATCGACAGACGGTATGGGAAGCTATCACTGTGGGTCGCAACCCAGCCTCTTTTTTTACGAATGGCCATGATCTTACTTGATAAATGCCTTATATTCTTATAGCATCTGTTGTATATACTTAATGATATTCTTAACGGTAGAAAGTTTGTTGTCAAATGTGCCAATGTAACTTCTAGAACAACATTCCTTATCAAAAATGGTCTTGACAGGGAGCGGTGAATTGCCGATTCTCTTCAGCATTTACACCAGCGATCTAATAGGTGTCTTACAGAGGCAATTGCGCATGCCGACGAACTTGTGCGTACAGAACGGCCTGAAAAGTTGATATTATTATAATTCTCTTTCAGCGTGATTTTGACAAGACTCAGCGATATTGCGACGACTGGGGACTGAAAATACGGCCGATGATGGAGAAGTTTCAGTGGTGTTAACGACGCTGTACCACTTTATATCATACAGCCGAATCTTCTTACGTGCATTACTATTCCAACGAGGTCCTATACAAGGGGGCTCAAATCAACAGAATTGACAATTTCATTTCGGCTTCATTTCACCAAAGGCATTCCTCTTTTTAGACAGATGTGGTCTGATTCAGGATAGATTGGCAGTTCCGCTAATCTACCACGTCAGACGACGAACCGTGCATAGGTGACTCCTGTACAATCGGGACGTCGTCATGGCACAAGCTGGAGCAGATCTCTTTCGGTTCAGTAGGGCTGTGTCCGAACGGGACCGAACTGATAGGGTAAAGCAGGAGAACTAGTTTTGGTGGCTTCAATCGGCACTTGATAGTGGGTAGTCGGGATGGGGTTTCAAGCCTTTGCCGGATTACAAACTTGTTTTAAAGTTGAAGGGTTTAGTTTTAGTATGGTGGCACAAACAAAAAAAAATAAAAAAATAAAAACAAAAATTTAATATATAATTAAAAAAAAACTTAGAATAAGAAAAAAAGGACAAGACAAATTTTCTAACTAAAACGTAGTCGGCCTAAAGAATTTGACTTATCATATCAAATTAAAAAGAAAAACGTTTTGATGTTGATTTACTGTTGTTTTTCTTGGATTCTCTGTTACCTTATCCACTGAGTTTGCTTTTGTCTGAAACAAATCGGTATGCGTGTTTTGTGAAGAGTGTTAGTGTTTGTTTAGTTATATAGTTTATATTTGATATGCCTCCTATAAGAGAAAGAAATTTAGGTATAGAAGAACCCGAACTGCATCAAAACAAGCTTATTATGGATCTAATCGTATTAGACAAGAACGTGAAAGAATTCGGATATCAGAAACGCGTGAAGCTCGAGCGCGACATTCAACTAATGATCGCTCAAGTTTGAATCGAGCTGCTTTCAGTTATGATGTTGAGGAATACAGTACTAGCAATGTGTTGTTATTGGTTCTAAGAACTCGGTTTGCTCACACCGTTAGGCATTGAAATACAAACACAAAGCTTATGGATTGTGTTGCGCAAATGATAAAGTGAAATTGATACCATTGTATCCACCACCAGAGCCATTGTACTCATTGGTTTCAGGAACAGAAGGAACAGATTCCTTACACTTTTGACACATATCCAAAACCATAACAATTGTTTTCAAATGGCAACAAATGTAGTTCGGAAAATTTCAGACCGATTTTCAAGGTATGTATTATAGCAGTTATTCATAATTATTTTAGCGAACAAAATTGTCCATCATCTAAGTTAATATGTTTATTGATAGTTACAACTAAATATATAATTTTTAAGATCAAATATTATTTAAGTTTGATCTCTGACAATCCATAAATTTATACCGTATTGCGTATTTATTTTATTTTATAGTGTTTGGTATAAAAACATTTTTTTTTTTAATAGAATGGGAAATCCAAATATACAAATCAGTGAAGAAATTTGCAATAAAGCGTTGATTTCAATTGAGGTTTTCGAACAGCCCATTCAGCAATAAAATTTCCATTAAATATGCAAAGCAATGAAACTCCAACCTGCAACACTTCGAAGAACTCTGAAATGTCAAAGGTTTTGCAGCAATGTAAATTGATTGTTTTAGGATGAATGTTGGGGAGAGTACGATAACTTTGGCGCCGAGATATAATAACGGTTTTTGGTAGAGGGGCTTAATACAAGCATTTTTTACTATGGGAGGGGGGGGTCTATCTCCCCCCGTTTAGGCGGTAGGGGCAATTTAAAAAAACATGTACTTTAAATGGAAAAAAAATAATTAAAAAATAACGGTAATACTTACAATTAAGTATTATACCTTTTTTTAAAGCCAACACTTGTGTCTAGTAGCTTGTTTTTAAATCAAGTCAAAACTATGCATAGTTTGCGAAAAACACTGTTTTAAACTCAAAATTTGGTCAAAAAAAAAGTTAAAAATATGGTTTAGAGTGTAATATTTCGAAACTTTTAGATTATCTACAATTTTTTTTTTAGAATACATTGCCCTTATTTATTTTTTAACGAAAACTGAAAACTAGATGTTTCTATGTCTTCTAGTTTTTGAGAAAATTGAAAATTACCAAAACAAAATATTTCAATTAAATTACTTTTTTTATATCCAGTTTATTTAGATGCATATGAAATTTTGCATGCACTCACCGAACCTTTCACCCTCTCCACCTTGCACCCACCCTAACTCGCACCCACCCCAAATCCTATAGTGAGCCCAAGCAGGGGGGTTGCAACCATCTTACTGTTTGCATTAGAAATTTCGTATATACCTACATATGTGATTGTTGTTTTATTTTGGTTTTGGGGTTTTTAAAACTACTTTTTAAAGAGTTTTTTTGGTATTTACTTTCAGGATAATTGTTAAAGATTAGGTCATTTTGTGAGTCAAGTAAAGCAATTCATTTAGCATAACCCAGAATGCACCACGAGGAGGTAGAATTGCATTGCATTCCGCGTCCCAGTCAGTTAGTTTTTAAGTAAGTCAGGAGTTATTGAAAAATAGTCACGTTAATTTTCAATGTGTTGAAGGTATGTAAGTCTCGTCAATGAATTCATCGTCCGTACTAGTGTCACTGTGGAGTTCGTTAAGTTCGTCATTGATGGTCAAGAGCCGTGGTTGTTTTGGCGGTAACACATCTTCTAGGTGTTCACTGCAAACGTCGGGAGGGTCGAAGTGCTTTAGTTGCAGACCTACACTTTCTTGTCCATTAACCAAACATGGGTAAACTTTTTTCATATCTAGTAAGAATTCCATTATTTGGGATCCCAAATCGTCTTTATATTTTTTTTCAAGGCAATATTTTCTATAAAAGAAAAGTGCCATATATTGATGGATGTGGAGTGTGGTTTTGCGGCATAAAATTGTTTTTTTCAGAAGTTTATTTTGATTTTCTAGATCGTTTATTGTGTTAGTCTTATCGGCTTTGTCGACATATTCGCCTTTGCTGTGGTTTGTTACGCCATGACTAGTAGAACTGGAGAATAATTTTTCAACACCTATGTATTGGCGTGCGCTGTCGGTACAGATACGACTTGTATTGGGGTTAACATATTTATGAATATAAGGCCACAAATCTTCCCTACATTTGGAATTGACTTTAAAGAAACGTCCGACTTTATCTTCTTTGCAATATAGCCCCAACACTACAATTGTCATCTGTTCTGTGACACGGCCTTTGTGGTATTTTCTTTTCGTTAAAAATGTTTCATCGATTTGAACCGTTTTTTCTTCACCGCCAATATTAATATCAATATGGGAGGATATTATTTCGGCTATTTCCCGACAATAATTATAGTAATCTATGATGGTAGATTTACTTAATTTATCTTTATTGTCGTGATTTCGCCAAGCGATTAATTGCTAATTTGAGAATTTACGAAAATATTTAAAACAAAATCCTTAAATTGTAGCTTAAGATTTAATTAATTACCTGGAAAACCATGTTTACAGGCATTTTAATCACAAAAGAGATAATTATAGCAAGCACTTCATTTATCTCTAGCCGACATTGAGGGCCATGGAAAAATGTTCCTATTGATGGGTTGATTGTATTTCTACAAGTTTTGTCACCTTTTCTTTTTGAGCCCTTTTTTGAACATCGCCAAAACCAACCGAACTTTGATCTTTTTGAATTTTCCACGGTCATTAAAATATCACAACACAGAGGTGGAGTAGACGTTTTGGAGGGAATTAACCCGATTTCTTCCAAAAACGCGAAACTTTTTTCGTTTGTTGATACCAAATCCCCAAACGAACAAAAAATCGAAAAATTATTTAATTTTGGGTGAAGAAGTGGATGTTTAGCCGCCATTTTTAAAAAGGGAATCCGACTTATTCAAACGTTAAATGGAGAATGGCTTTGGTAAACAATAACCTGCAACAAACTTGTTAAAAAAAACTGTTAAACATCAAATGCTTCCTCTTGTTATTTATGATCTAACTATATAGGTACATACTTTTTACTATGGCTGCATTATATGTGTGTACATAGTTATATGCATATTTATGTATGACATAAACATATGTGCATGTTAAGAAACTACGAGAATTTGCTTCCGTTGTGTTGTTGTAAAGGTAATGCAAATTTTTTTATAATGCAATACATTTTTATGCTCAAATATATTAAATGTTAAAGTTTTTGTCAAGTACCTAACGGTATATTTAGAAAAAAAGAGATTGAAATGGACATGACATATATGTACATATGTTTATGTATATAATATCAATTATTTTTTAATTCAGCTTATTTAAATGCAAAAAAAAACTTTGAATGCACCTCATCTTGCACTCACCGAACCTTGCTCCCTCCTCACTTTGCACGCACTCCAACTTGCACCCACCCCAAATCCTATAGTGAGCCCAAGCAGGGGGGTTGCATACAACCCACTGTTGCATACAACCAAACTTGCACCTACCATTGTTACTATCAAAATAAGATTTTTGAAGCAAAAAAAAAGAATTAAATTAAAATAGTAGTTGTGGTTATTTTCAATTTTCTCAAAAACTAAAAGACATAAAATCATCTAGTTTTCAGTTTTCGATCAAAAATAAATAAGGGCAATGTATTCTAAAAAAAAAATTGTAGATAATCTAAAAGTTTTGAAATATTACACTCTAAACCATATTTTGAACTTCTTTTTTACCAAATTTTGAGTTTAAAACAGTGTTTTTCGCAAACTATGCATAGTTTTGACTTGATTTAAAAACAAGCTACTAGACACAAGTGTTGGCTTTAAAAAAAGGTATAATACTTAATTGTAAGTATTACCGTTATTTTTTAATTATTTTTTTTCCATTTAAAGTACATGTTTTTTTAAATTGCCACTACCGCCTAAACGGGGGGAGATAGACCCCCCCCTCCCATAGTAAAAAATGCTTGTATTAAGCCCCTCTACCAAAAACCGTTATTATATCTCGGCGCCAAAGTTATCGTACTCGTGCCTGAATGTTCGATGGCACATAACAAATCTTTGGAGGCTTTAGAGCGAACCTTAAAAGAACTACGAAGCAATAACATAATATTTGGTGGTGCAATGATTTTAATAGCAGGAGATTTTTGTCAAATATTGCCAGTGATTCCACGATCAACGCCAGCTGATGAAATCGATGCATGTCTAAAGTCCTCCAATTTGTGGAAACATGTTAAGCTACTTTATTTAAGCAAGAATATGCGTGTCGAATTGCAAAATGACCAATCTGGAAACATATTCTTTAAACAACTCATTGACATTGGTAATGGCAACTTTGTTGATATGTTGACTGGCTGCAAATAACTTTTCTCAAAGTTTTTGTCAGTAAACGCAACCAAAAGATGAACTTATTCAGAGGGTGTTTCCAGGTGTTTCTCAAATGTATAGAAACCATGATTGGTTGAGCTAACTAGCTATATTGGCTACAAAAAAACATTGATGTAAGTGATTTGAATTTCAAAATTCAAGAACAAATTACAGGCGATTCGAGGATATATAAATCAGATGATTCAGCAACTAACCAAGATGAAGTAGTAATTATCCACCGCAATTTTTAAACTCTCTAGATTTGCCAGGATTGACACCTCACAATCTTCAATTAAAGGTTAGATCATATTGCTGCGAAATATCAACTAACCACGTCATTGCAACGGTACATGGTTAGCGATAAAAAAAACTTCTAAAAAGAGGCTGGGATGCGACCCACACTGATAACTTCCCATCCCGTCTGTCGATTTGTCTTGCTTAAAAGTTTGTCTATATGCACTCGTATCATATTTTACCAAATTGGCGTACTATTTTTGTAGATTTATTTTTTTATGAAAAAACGGACTGTTGGATTTTTATATAAAAATTACTGAATATCGAAAACAATATTTTCTGTGAAATAAAATAAGTTTGATTTTTAATTTTTGAAAAGCTATTTGAGTCGAAAGTAAATTTTTACCAAGTTTTAGTATTTTTTGTAAAAAAAAAACTGTCAATTCGATTTTTTTCAAAATTCTATCGAATGTTGAAAACAATATTTCTTATAAGATAAAATTAGTTTGAAGCCAAAATTTCAAATTTTTGAAAAGATATTTGAGTCGAAAATCAATTTTTAACAACTTTTATTAATTTTTTTTTTTAGGTCTTTATTTTTGGTAAGAAAACTGTCAAATCGATTTTTTTCAAAATATTACTGAATGTTGACAACAATATGCCTTGAAAGATAAAAATAAATTAAAGCCAATATCAAAAAGAAAATCAATTTTTACCAACTTTTATTCATTTTTGTTTAGGTTTTTTTTTATAAAAAAAACTGTTTATTCGATTTTTCTCAAAATTTTATTAGATTACAAAAACATTATTCTTCGTTGCACAAAATTGTTTTGGAGATGGAATCATTTTTTATTCTTAAAATTTTCGAGGTGAGAATTTTTTTTCAGTATTTTTGATTTATAAAAAAAAGCCGTTAATTCGATTTTTTTTTCAAAAAATATCCGTGTTTCGTATGATGTTACAATATATAACATATAATTTAATTTGAGCCTCTAGCAATTTTGCCTCGTGAGATTTTTAGTGTCAACTAACATTTTCACCTTTTTTTAAACTGCTATGGTAAAAAAACCACCCAAGCAATCTTCTTGAGAGGCCTGTCTGCATCTTTCTGCATTATTTTCTGTATTAAATTTTTTTTTTTTGAAGTCGATATCTCTACTGGTTTTTGAGCTATGCACAACGAAAACGTTCGGACACACAGACGTCTTTCTAAATATATTTTATTTCGACTCTAGGGTGCTTGAAACGTCGACAAATGTCAAAATTTTCAATTTATTATGGGAAGTTAAAAAGTGTGTAGTGCTGTCACGCAAGAGGTCTTGGGTTTAATTACTGCCTGCACCACCTAAATAATAATAAAAAAAAGTTTTTACTGGAACTGCCTCTTGCGAGGAATTCATAAATCCTCCAAGAGTAGGTAATTCTTGTCATAAGAAAAGTGCTTTTTCAAATTAGCTCTGACAACTTTACTTGTCAGGAATGGTTGAGAGTTGTAAGTCAATAGGCCATAGGTTGCGCCACCTTATTTATTTATTATAAAGCTAAAATCACGGAATGGTTCCTTTATCTCAATAAGCAATTTGCTAAATCCATATGACATCTGTACACTTATTCTTATATTAGCAGCGGCTGGAATTGGACAGTAAATAGTTGGAAATTTCAATAAATAGGTAATTTCGTAATTCGAAATTTGTATATGCGAGGTTTTTAAAAATAAAAATAAAAATTCGGTCAATTTGGTTGAAATTCGTACAAATGCAGGACCAAGCAACTAGTTCGCCTGGACACTCTTACGTATACAGGCAACATTTTCGGCAGATCTTATTTTGAAACGAGTGTGGATTTTGTTTGATCGTGGACCCAAATGGATTTAAAATCTGCAAATCGTATTCTGACAAAGTGATTGACTGGAAGGCCATTTGACAACTTGACACTCAACTCAAACTTGATTCTATGTGTATTTTCCTATCTATAAGTCTATAAACAGTTAATGCTTTTCACAAAAGCTGATGGCAATAGGTACCAATTTAATTTCATTATCTGCAAACCACTTTAGAGAGAATCAGTTCAACAGTTTTGGCTCTAGGGAAATTCCTATAAAGGGTCAATACTCCAGCAATACTTGTGTATTTATGTAGATGTCTATTTTTGAAGTCGCTCTTTAGATTGGTTCTAAATTCTGACAAAAATATGTTTCTCCCGGTGGCGGTTTATGTAGGTTAACCACCATACTTCAAACTTCAACATCTAGATCTTGCTTTTTGTTTGCCATTGTCATTTAAAAGTTATTCTTAAAAATTTCATTCATCAGAGAAACGACCGACGACGATGACGACGAATAAAAAAGAATTACAAAGAAAACCTCTGCAAAGGCTTTTGCACTCTTAACATTTGCCCTCATAACTACCGCCTCCACCACATCACCATCCCAACGGCAGCGCTACACCAAGTTGGTCTACAATCTTGATATTAACGAATCCGTGGAGAATGTTTATAGACTAGAGGTATAGCTAATTCATTGAATCGGTAAATATTTGCGCTCAAGGATTATAAAAATGATTTTTAATTACATTTAAGAGGTTGAAGTGGCGGAAATGATTACATCTTCTGTGATTGTAGTGGCACTATGCTAGCGTATAATTGGCCCTTCTGGATGGTAACTCCAATAAGGATTTGTATTCGGATAAATTATGTTCCACAGAACTGTATACTAGAAAAAGGATCAAACCACCCGCTGCCATCGAAATGGCAGATGGTAAAGGGACGATGATGGGATATTTCTCCATCCGGCAATATGTAGCAAGAACTTATATACGAGACAGAGTGCGCTATTCGCAACCCTAGCACAACCCCCCTACAAACGATTTCTCAACTAATCTTATCCTTGCAATCCTAGATTTTTTGGCATAATCTACTCCATGTTGTTGTGGCTACGAACTGCGATATACTCGTATGTATCTGGCTGTGAGAGTACAAGTGTCGGTATATTGCTGCTGCTTTTGCGAAAACTCTCTAAGATATAAGTAGGGGTGAAATAGTGGTTAAGCTTCTTCTACGACTCTAGGTTTCCGCTACCACCACCGCCACTTCCACCGCCGCCGACCATTACAGCACACTTCGTGGTATATCCTCGTCTCATCGTCGTCGTCGGGATTTTTCACAAGAAATGATTTGTTGCGGTGGTGGTGGGTGGAAATTCCTTGCGTTTGAATGGTTTACTTTTCGTGTTAAGATGTTTGCAGGAGTTGTGAAATTTATTACAAACCTTTGGGAATCCTTTTTAATAGTTTCCTTCCTCTCGGTTGGATACTGGATTTACAAAATTTCCTTTTTTTGTATTTACCGCTCTAATAATATTTATTTCACATCTTTTTCTATTTGTCGTTTCTATGGACATAGAGGGACAGGGTTGAAGAGTTCCTTGTTTTAATCAGCAAAGGCTGTTCATATTGCTATTGAAAAATCTCCAAACTGTAAAACTTGTTCAAATACTCGTAAGCCTATGCATGATACTCTCTTAGGAAATTCTTCGACGTTATTTTGTCTACACTTCAGAAATTGGACCGAAGTTAAATGTAATAGTGAACCATATTTTCCAAAACTTAGTTTTAAAAACAATTAAAAAGCATTTTTAGAGTAGCAATAGTAGTAGTAGTAGTAGTCATAATCATAATCTTAAATTTTTGAAAAGATATTTGAGTCAAAAATCTATTTTAACCAACTTTTGTTAAATTTTCTTTTAAGTTTTTATTTTTTGTAAAAAAACTGTCAATTTTATTTTTCTAGTCTTACTAATTATTGACAACACTATTTTTTAAAAAATAAAAGTAGTTTTAAGCATAAACTTCAAAGTTTTAAAAAGATATTTAAGTCGAAAATCAATTTTTACCCACTTTTATTAATTTTTTTTATTTTTTGTAAACATTTTTCTTAAAATTTTCCCAGATGTTAAAAACGTAATTTTTCGCTACACAAACTTTTTTTTTTAAATAAAATCATTTTGTATTCGTAAAATTTTTGAGGTGACAAATTTTGTTCAGTTTTTTTTTTTTTGACAGGAGGAAATCTTCAAAAGACACTTGGCAGTATTTGACACCAAGTAGTGTGAGACTCTTAACCACTAAAACCACCTCTTCATCAGGACCAATCTTGAAGGATCGACTTCCGATTTTTCTTTCTTAACTTTGTACAATCACTTTGGGGGGAGTTTTAAATTTGTATGCTTTCCCATGTTTTTTTTATACCATAAGCTCATGACCATGAGGCTTGGTTCTTCTTAATCTCCGAACATGGTTTCTTATATTCAAGACGGACTCCATTTCAGAATTAGTATGACTTTGCAGTCTCTGGTTGTGCGATACAGCGTATTTTTTAACAACTTCTGTAACCATTTCTATTTGTAAGTCACGATGTAGATCGGTATTTCTTATGTACCAAAGGTGCATTAACTATTCCACGAAGGACTTTGTTTTGGAATTTTTGGATGATTTCGGTATTTGTTTTCTTTGTACAGCCTTTAGTACTTGATTATACGGCATTATTTTGTTTTCAATTGATAAATCAGAGTTGTTACCAAGCATCCAGTACATTTTTCGATATTTTAAGTTTAGTTCTTCTCTTTTCTTTTTGATGTGCTTTTCCACTTAAGCTTTGCATCCAAAGTAATTCCAAGGTATTTGGCCGTATTGGCGTAAGGTACAGCTTGATTATTAATAATTATTGGAATATTTTTTATCTTTTTATTTGTAAGGTTTATATGTGAAGATTTTGTTTCATTGAGTTTGATACGCAATTTTTCGGTCCAAGGTCTCACTGTGTCGACGCCATTTTGTGGTTTTACTGCTGCCTTAGAGACACATTTGTCGGGTACCAAAATTGCGGTATTATCTGCAAAAGTAGCCATTATGGTGTGATTACCAACTAGAATATCCCTAGTGTATAGTAAATACAGGGTAGGACCTAGGACACTTCCTCGTGGTACACCGGCTTCTATTTTCTTCAATTCCGAGTATTCTTGATCGTACCTTACTCTAAACAATCGGTCTGAGATGTACGATTGTAATATTTTAAAGTACTGCCTGGGAAGATCCCTTTGCAGTTTGAACTCAAGTCCCTCATGCCAATCCTCGTCAAAGGCTTGAGCAACATCTAAGAAAATAGCTGAACATACTTGTTTGTCTTCTAATGCTTTTTCTATTACATCCGATATTCTATGAACTTGGTCTATCGTGGAATGTTTATTTCTTAAGCCAAACTGATGGTTTGGTATTAACCTTCTTTCTTCTATGATTTTTCTAAGTCTCTTCAAAAGCAGTTTTTTAAAAACTTTTGCCATAACTGGTATAAGCGATATTGGTCTGTAAGCCGTCATTTCTGTAGGTGGTTTACCTTGCTTTGGTATGACAATTACTTCAGCAATTTTCCAATGGTGCGGGACATACCGGTGCTTAAGGCATGCATTTATTATATATTGGAGTTTTATGAAGGCAGTAATTAGATCGTAACCTGGTGGTTTTTTATTTGGTAGTTGATGTAAACACATACTTTTTTATTCTTTAAGACTTATAATTGCTATTTCACTTTCATCTATCTTACCAACAAACTGTAAGTTATTTTCAGCCGCGTTTGATGAGTATTGCTTAAAAACATTCGCAAGATGTTCAGCGAAAAGGTTAGCTTTTTCTTTACCGATCCATTTCCCATCTTGAGATTTCAAGGGCGAGTTTTGTAACTAAAAAATCGGTTGAAGCATAAGTCGTTAAATTCCTTAGGAATGTACTGAGTGAATCATTTTTGTAACTGTGAGTTTTGTAACTGCGGTCTTTTCAGGCGCTTGGCTGCTTTCCATAGCGAAAAATCGGTTGAAGCATCAGTCGTTAAATTCCTTAGGAATGTACTGAGTGAATCATTTTTGAATTTGTAAATTTGTTTTTTAAGATTGTTGCTACGGTTAAACGTTGTTTTATCATCTGGAAATCTAAAATTTTGCCATTTTCTTCGAGCTCTTCTTATCTCTATCATCAACTCTCTATCTCTGAAGGATATTTTATTTCATTTTGTCTTCTATTAGAAAATGTTGGAGTACTTTCTTCAGCGGCCTGTTGCACATCGGCAATAAATTGTTCCTCTTCATGGTCAATTTGCTCGATTGTATCCATGGGAGATCTTAAATTTATTAAACTTAAAAGCCTTTCCCTTAAATCATTCCAGTTTGTTTTCTTTGGATTACTATTTTCTAGTACTTCCGATTCCGATTCACTAAGTGATAGAATCACTGGAGTATGAACTGATGACAGGTCATAATTACCTTCGACACTAATGTGATTTGGTGTGATTCCTTTAGCTACGAAAAAGTCACGCTGGTATTTTGTTAGTATCGGAAGGCCAGTAAGTTGGCGACCTGGAGGAATAGAAACCGCAATTGATTTTACATCGTGCTTGGAAAAGTCTTTTGCCTTTTGTTGATTTAAGTCTTGAGCCCCAATGCATGTATTGAAGTCTCCACCAACAAGAAAGTTATGCCCAAGAAGATTAAATAGATCTGAATAGTCATCTTCTGTCGGGGAGCGCCTTGGTGGGCAGTAAATAGGTGTTATCTTAAACTCTTTCTTTTTCATACCAATACTAATAGTTGTTACTTGCAAATTTTCACGTAAACTTATTTACTTCGTAATGTTTTAAGCTTTCTTTTATAAGAATCGCCGATCCACCTCTTGCCTTGCTCTAAAAAGATTTTTAATTCGGATGAATGTTGTATAAGACCGTTTGCATTCCATAATTTAATTTTTTTAAGAGCGACTTTTTTGCTTAGCAGTTTGATATTCAAATCCTGCTTATCAATTCTTTTAAGTATAAGTTGCAGCATTTCTTTTATGGAAGTCTCTTCATTCTTTCGCACATCTGAGAATATGCTTTCTTTTCATCAGTTTTTTTTGATTTATAAAAAAACCGGTAAATGGATTTTTTTCAAAACCAGTGTGTTCTTGTTTGGTATCACGTTATAATATTCATACTATATAAAATTTAGTTCAAGTCTCTAGCGTTTTTGGATCGTAAGATATTTAAGGTTAACCAAAATTTTTATCTTTTTTTTAAACTGCTATGGCAAAAAAAAAACACTCAATTTTCTTGAGAGCCTCTTTTGAATCTTTCTGCATTGTTATCTGTGTAACAACATTTATTTGAAGTCGATATCTCTTCTGGTTCTTGATCTATGGACGACGAAAAAAACGTCGTACGTCCGTACGTTAGTACAGACATCTGTCTAAAAATCTATTATTTCGACTCTCATGACCTTGAAGTTTCAATTTGAAAATTTTGCCTAACATAAAATATTTTATGAACCAAAAACGCTGGAGACTTGAACTAAATTGTATAAATGATTTTGTCTCAAAAATAATTTTGTGCAACGAAAAATAACGTTTTTAACATCTAGTACAATTTTGAGAAAATCGAATTGAAAGTTTTCTTACACAAAATAAAAACCTAAAAAAAAGTATCAAAAGTTCGTAAAAATTTACTTTCGACTCAAATATATTTTTAAAAAATTTAAAATATTGTCTTCAAAATATTTTTATCTCATAGAAAATATTGTTTCCGACATTTACTCAAAAATTTAAAAAAATGTCCAGTCTTGCTGAAAATGTCCAGCGGTATAAGATGAGACAGAACATCAAGTGAGGCGGAGGGGGGTAGAGCGAAGTGCTACTCCCATACACAGGCAGGCTGTTCGGTTCGTTGGACTTTGCTGAGTTTATCGCGATTTGTCGCTATATTTAGCGCCGTACACCATATCGCTAGCACCATATCGAGATATATAGCCAGTGTTTAATGCGGGTCTGTAAACCCCGTTTATTACTAATGGAATTTCTACAGGAGAACAGGGCTACTGTGGCCTTGTTTATTTTGTCTTTAATATTAGGTTTCCAACTTAATTTCTTATCCAAAATGAGACCCAAGTATTTTGCTTGTTCGGAAAATTTAAGTAGTAAACCGTTTATGAGGCGAGGGCCAATGAGTGGGACTTTGTATTTCATTGTGAAGAGGACAAGGTCAGTTTTTTGTGGGCTAACGCCTAGTACTAACCGATTTGCCCATCTGATGAGCTTATTTAAAGCGTTTTGTAAGAGTTCTTTTAGTATATTAGAATGTTTACCCTTTACTGCAACAGCAACATCGTCCGCATAAGCAAACACTCTGTATCCCTCTCTTTCTAGAGTAATTAGTAATTCATTTATTACTAAGTTCCAAAAGAGAGGGTTTTGAATTGATAATCCTTTTTATCAGCATCTGATTAATCAATTCGCTGATCGACTTATCTAACTTCAGAAGAAGGCAACTAAGGTGTACTCTTTATTATGGAGGGAATATTCTATTGTACGTACTATACTGTGTAGAGCCGTTTCAACTGATTTCCCTTTGTTGTAGGCGTGTTGAGCCTTTGAAAGGAGGGACTTATCAATACTTAAGTGGATATCGATCAAGCGTTTAAAAGTTTTGAGAAGGAATGATGATAAGCTGATAGGTTTTAGGTCTTTAGGGTTAACGTGGCTGGATTTTCCAGCTTAGATTTGAATACTTATTTTAAATAAAGATATTTCATTGAAACTAATTTAACCTTATACAAAAAATTATTTTTAAGATTTAAATAAAATATGTTTTTTTTTGTAAAATTAGAATCTACAAATAAAATAAAAACTGGCTTACTTTCCCGCTAAGTCCTAGGTGCATCTATGCTTTTATCCATGCGGCTATACAATATTTTTATTCAAACGTAACCATTTCAAATTTTAAAAGTACAATTTTTGAGAACAAAATTTTCAATGTTCAGAATATTCCTCCTTGTTTATATAAATTCATATATATTTACTGACTTTCATTGTGTGCACATGAAAGACCCTTTACAAGAGAATTATATGAAAACAAGATAAGGGTGAGAAAGTGTTAACAAAAAATATAAACTTAGCTTATGCACAAAGACAATAAACACCCATTGCCGATGTCAAGAGCTTCCATTTGCATGAGAATTAGTGAAAGTTAAAGTATGGAAAACAACAATATAAGCCTTAAAGGAGCACTTTGTATCTCCTCCACCATAAGTAAAAGTTTCTATGGAAAAGATGCACAAATTGTATAGAATGTTAAACAAAAATCAAATACGAAATAAAACAAAGGACAACGCACCATAACACACCCTCTATTCTATACACAAAGATTCGAAAACAGGATACTGCAGCACTTAGGAACATGTTTTTGAGAGCGTCGTCGGGCATAAAAGTAAATTAAGCTATCCTTTAGATAGACTTTTTCTTTCTTTTTCCAAAATAATTATCGGCTGTTTAAAAATAGGGCACTGAATTTTAATACATATAATAGTTAAAAGGATTAACATGAAGTTTTATTCAAACAAACTATTTAAATATAAGGGACTTTTTTTAGGAACTTCCCAATGGCAGTTGAAAGCGGCCATATTGTTGAAGTTGCATCTGTCAAATCAGATGTCATTTATTTGTATATTGTTTTCTTATACGGGGTTTTTCTTTGATTTTGATAGTTAAAGCGAGAAGTAAGAGAAAGAGGTGTGCCATAATCAATGAAAAACAATATACTGTGGCAACAAAACATAGTTTTTATGAAATTTTCCATGACCAATTGGAATGTGAGGATGCTTCTGGACGCATGAATTAAAGGTCCGCATAATGTCAGATTCCTCCAATTAGAGAGAGAATTTATGCGGTACAGGATAGAAATCATAGGATTAAGCGAAGTGCGATGGTTTTGATCGGCCAAATACAAGTCACCGACACGTAACACTGTACTGCTGTACTCTGGTCATGATCCAGGAAACGCTCGAGAAGCTGGAGTTTAGTGTCTTCTTACAAAAACAGCAATCAGAAGTTTCAGAGTAGAGTAAGAACCGTCATCATTATACAGTGTTACGCACCGACGGAGCTCGCATCTGATGAAGAGAACGAATGCTTTTACAGTTAACTAGGATCCGCCTACAACAATCCCCGGGATAAGGCAATTGCAATAATAATGGTGAGAGGTTCATTGTGTTGTTGATTGGTTGCACTATGTTCGAACACAATCTGTGTAACTGTCGACGGACAGGCAAGCGTCTTCCAACCAAATTGACCACTTCACGAAGAAGAAGTCTGTTGGATGTCCAAAACAGAAGAGGCGATAACTTGGGACTTGCCCGTGACCACCAATTAATGATAGCTACCCTAAGATTGTGACAGTTTGAATATCCAACGGAATAACACCAGCGCCCAAACTCAACACGCCAGACTAAAGGATCCCACGACCTGTCAACAATTCAGGAACCACCTGTCTCACGAAATTAGAACAATCAGCAACAAAGTACATGACTACATCAAACACACTTGGAATGCTATGAAAAATGTTATCATTTCAGGTGCTGACAAAATAATCGGTTGGAAAGAAAGAAGCAACAAAACTTGGCTTTCAGAGGAATCTTGGGTAAGGATCAACGAACGCAAGCAGTTAAGGGCTCTAATAACTGGTGCACAAGAGGAAGAAAGAAATAAGCTGGAGTCCTCGTAC
The DNA here is from genome assembly GCF_945859685.1 of Eupeodes corollae. NCBI lineage: Eukaryota > Metazoa > Arthropoda > Insecta > Diptera > Syrphidae > Eupeodes > Eupeodes corollae. The sequence continues at coordinate 45,095,252 of NC_079147.1, forward strand.
CACATGAAAAAAGTGTGCGTGGCCTTGACATGCGTAACTACATCAACGCTTTGGCACAAGAAGTAGAAGATGCTGGAAACAGGTGAGACAGCAGGACCGTTTACAGAATAACCAAAGCGCTGACCGGTGCACACAACTCAAAGCAACACTTGGTGATAGAAGTTGAAGGTATTGTGATAAGTTCGGTGGATGAGCAAGTTAGAAGGTAGAAAGAACACTTTTATTCTTTTAACGGAGTGTTTGCAAACAACGTGCAGTCGATGTCTTCTGAAGCACCTGAACAAACTAATCCCCGAATCAACACCGCACCTCTCAGTGAAGATGAGATCGTTGCCGCAGCTAAAGCACTTAAGAACAACGGTAGAACTTGATTGAATTCCCGCAGAGCTTTTACAAGCAGTGCCAACGTTATCAAGCTAACTGCTTCATCCGCTTATAAAAGAAGCCTGGACCGCGATGAATGGAAGAATTGAACTATCGTCAAGCTCCCGAACTGAAGAGGAATTTGTGTTCTACCAGCCGTTGCCAAAAAGTATAAAATGTCATACTGGAATGCATCAGAGAAACCCTTGAGGCCACATTCGATACCGAACAAGCAACATTCCGCACTGGATCCTCCTGTATTGATCATATTAACACCCTCCGGATCATAATTGAACAGTGCGTTGAATATCGATTACCACTACACCTGCTGTTCATCGACTTCGAGAAGGCCTTTGATAGCGTTAACAGGGAGTATATCTGGTTACCTTTGCGGAGGAGAGGCATCTCAGAAAAACTAATTGCTATTATTAAAGCAGCAAATGATGGATTCAAGTGTCACGTCCTGTACGAAGGTGGTTGTCTGATGATGAAATCCGAAGCGGAGTCAGACAGGGCTGTGTCACCAATATTGTTTTTTTTTTTGGTGATAAGCGATGTACTGCGCTCAGCTCTGTCAGGTAGCTGAGGGGTCCAATGCACTTTGATATCTTATTTTAAGCACTATTATATTTTAAGCATAGGATCATGGATTTCCATCAAATGACAACAAGTGAGGAGAGAGAAGCAGAAGTTGTGCGGCTGAAAATTAATTCAGACGCCAAAAAAATGATCAGCCTCGGAACCCGACCATTCTCTCAAATAAATATTACCTCGCAACCGGTGGAAAAAGTGGAGAGATTTCTGTACCTTGGAGGTATCGTCTTCATCGAAGGCGGAATCGAACAAGACGTCATCTGCCGCATCGGCAAAGCAAAAGCAGCGGCGTTCGGTATGTTGTCGAAAATTTGGAGGAATAACAAATGTCGAATCTGTGCTTCTTTATGGGTGCAGCACCTGAAAAGTTACTTTTGCCATTACAAGAAAGCTTCAACCTTCCTGAATAGATGTCTTTGCTACATCCCTAGGATTTTCTGGCCAAACCGTATATCAAATGAGGTTCTTCATAGAAGGCCAGGCCAGCTACCTATAGAATCTAAAATACGAAGGCACAGTGGCAATAGATTGGATTGGGCATCTGCTTCAAAAAGCTAACGACTGCACTGCAGGTCAAGCAATGCTGGAATCCTCTCACACAAGAAGGAAGAAGAGCTGGATGGCCGAGAAGCACATGGCGCAGAACATACTAGGCGGAATCAGCGTCACTAAGCAAAAGTTGTTATGTATGTCCACTTCTTATCGTCTTTAGGACTTGAAGATTCGTTAAACTTCCAATTTGACACGGATTAAAAGCATTTTAATGTCATTCTCTTGAGCTTGCACTGTTGTGTTGAGTTTTCTTAGACGAGTAGCTCCAATATAAAAGTTTTCATATTTATAAATGTTCCCAATATTAAACTACGTATCTGTGAAACAATTCGTTAAAGATTACTTTTGAGGGTTTTGTCAAATACTCGGATTTCCCAAGATGGCAACAGAGCTTTAAGCTTTTTTGAAGGAAATATTCACTAAGGTTTATTTCACTGGAGCTATTACCTTCGCTTTTTGCTAGTTGTAGTTTGTATTGTCTTGGGTTTTTGATAATGTGGCAAAGTGTCAAAAATGTCGCCAGATAATAAGACATTTAAATATATTGCCAAATTATGAAGCGCACAAAGTGATACAAAATAACAAGATTGGGAATTGGAACCATACTGATTGTAAGATTTATGATGTATTTCAAACACAAAAACATCTTTTTTTATTGGTCAAAACATCTATCTATAAAAAATTGTGCTCTTCGCAAATTATTTATTATTATTTGAAGCCTTCGAGTAATACCATAACAAGAATCTCAAAGAAAGACATCTTTTTCCTAATATCCTAGTCATTATCATTAATAAATTTATTGTTGATCTTTTTAAGGCTTGTGAGTTATGAACTGAATTTGGGTCCACATTCGTGAATTTTTTCACCTAACTTGCATGTTTATACCTTAGGGCTGAGAAAATCCTTCTGGTATACGCATTCATCAGGATATATTAAAAGTTTGGATATACATCAATATGAACTTATTTGATAGGTCCAAAACATCGGGCATATTCCTAATTCAACTGAAAAGAAATCTTAAAACGAGAACTAGTCAAAGCTTTCAAGACTTGGATTCACGTTTTTTTATTGTATTTTTGTAGCTTGAATTAAAATATTCTATGTTAAGCTGTAACTTATCATACAATTTGATGCTAAGGCCTGAAAAACAAGCTATAGCCCCATCTTAAGCTCTTTTTAGTTAGGTAGTTGATTCATAAGTGACAGCTACCCAAAGAGCATGGTTTTTTAAAATTAGCCCTTTAAACGAGTACACACTTACAACCGTCTAGTGAAAGACTCTATAGTATAGGAAGCTACTTTTGCAAGCCATCAAATATGTGACAACGGGTCCATTATAGTGTCTCACCAGTCATATGCGTCATATTTGAAACAATTGAAATCAAATGGTTTTGCGTATCATAATCATAGCTGCTCCTAGATTCCCTTACCGCCAATGAAATCAACACGACGAACGTCGTAAATTGAAATACCATCAACATAAGGACTGCAGCTTGATATTATGGATACCTTGTTTCTATCAATTGTTCTATAGTAGTATTGTGTTATTATTCCTTGCCTCTGTTTGTTGGTCAAATGAGGAGTATCTATATTCAAAGTTTGAACTTGTGGTGCAATTGCCACTCCGCAAATGATGTTTCTTGTAGTAGAACATATCTTCTAGATGTACTTATGGTATTCGAGAAGATATGTATAAAATAGATACCTCTATGAATACTTATAGATATCGCCTTCTTACATCTTGCTGGCAGCTAGATTGTGATTGTTATTGCAGTTAACATGAGGTGATGCGCACAGGTCATGACTCTAAACAACGAACAGCAATGGACTGGACATTATTGGACATGGACATGAATAACACCCCCTTGGGTAAGTTGCCAACATTCTATAATGAAATTTGTGCTCAAATAGAATGTAAGACATAGTATAACTACATTACCACCCCCATTTGACAAATAAGTCAAGTATATAATTGTATCTATATAGAAATAGATATAGGTATACACAATAGCCTCCTGAGGAATCAACTTGTTTAACAGAAACTTCATTTTAAATGCACAATGTTCGAATTATGGAGGTGAGTGGCGACCAAATATACTGTCAAGGTAAGTTAGTCGAAAAAAAATAATGAGTTTTATGTTTGAAATATTGAAAATATAAATTTGAATTGAAAAATTGAACCAAAATTTTGCTTTAAAAAAAATTGAAAATAAATCAATAATCTTTAAAAAAAAATAATTTTTCCCAACCTTCTTACTAACTCACTTACTTTGCCATTTTGGTTGAGGACTGCATTATCTCTTCCACAACTAGGATGCAATTAAGAGCTTGTTCAATTCGCTTCTTCACTCTGCCGACTGCTGGCGAAAGCTATCCATGTTCGCACCCCAAGGATTCGAGCGCGGTCCAAACTATCTTTCCAGCGGAGGAATGATTTTCCCGTTGTCTTTAGCCATAAATCTTCTATGCTCATGCATTAAACGTTTTCAGCCCGTAGGGTAAAATCTATGAAACCTTACGAAAAAGGTTCCATTCCAGCTGAAACGAGGTTATTAGGATCAGGGATGTGAGTTTCCGTTTTTATAAACCCTACTAAAGACTGACGGAATAAGTTCAAACAAGCTGTAACGGTCAAATTCGACGAGACAAATTTTTACATGACCAGAAATTACGTGAAAGATAGTACAAATTTACTCTCGATTGATAGATTCAAGTTACATGCAGCACAGTTTACTGTTAATTTGACTTCTTTGTTGAGGTCCCCTGTATTTGAGAGCGTAAACGATCTTTTGGGACAAACATTCTTTGGCAATCGTGTAGTTGCAATTTTACTGAAAGACTTTGACAAACTCAAATCCTCTACTGGTCAGAAGATGGGTTTCTCAACGCTGGCAAAACTACTAAATATAATTTTCATTTTCATTCATTGTTTGAAATCTTTCCGAGCGGATAGGAAAAAGCATTTGTTCAGCCTGTCACTAAAAATCCGAGTCCTACTCCCCCATTAACTATCGCAGAACAGCACTCACGTCCTATGTTTTCAATGCGGCTGGAGCTCCGCAGGTTGCTTACTTTGCTTCAGAACTCGAGATTCTTTTTAGGGAACTGAAACTGAGTTCGGAAGAAAACTATTTCATCTTTTTCGGTGATTTGAATGCAAAACATGAAGATTGGGAAATCAACATAATAATCCCAGAGGTAACCATCTTTTTAATTCGATGAATCTTTACAGCGTTGAATATGGCGTCGACCTGCTGGCTACCGAAAAGCCATCGTATCCAAGAAGCGGCTCTTTTCTGGATCTTTTGCTGTACGACACTAGACTGACAGTAACAGAAAAAGTGGGTAATCACCCTCGAAACTGCTTACAGACAGTCCAGTACGACAGTGATCACTGCGGACTGGCTGCGGTAATGCAGATTCCGAACGAACGCGTGGAGTTGGAGGAATACGTTGCAACGCATTCTTATAATTACAGTAAGATGCGGTGGCCTCGTTTTACCAATGCCCTAGCGAGAGAACTACGTTCGAGTGGCATAGATCCACCAAACAACAGAAACCTGACAAATACAGAAATTGACCAACATTTACAACAGATGGACGAAACAATAAAACGAACAATGGAACGGACAATACCAAAGTACAAAGAACGGGATCAAATGGACGCTTAAAGAAACGCGACAATTGACGCACTACGTAGGCACAAGAGTGGCTTACTGACAAGACTCAAAAACTTGTACAGACGACTTACAGACCCACACGACTTGGAGGTTAGGACACTGAAGTCGTCAATAAAAAATGTCAATATGCTGATTAAGGAGAACTAGAGGTTATCGATTAACAAGTACTGGGACCGCAAGATCCGGTCAGTTAATTCGAGTAACCCTAGTAATACTAGGCTAGTATGTTTCCTAAAATCAACAAGATATTCAGGAAAAAGAAGGACAACAACCTTCCGAGTCTGAAACTCCAAAGAACCGAAGAGAACAGAGACGTGCTGAGGACAGCGCAAATAGATCCAGAAGAAGCTATCTTTGACGATGACTTTTAAATAATTGAAGATCCGAAGGAAAAAGTGGAAGCCGTTCGCCCCAACCACGACCTGGAAAACAGAGCCCTACTTAATCACTTTTACCTCCGTAATGATATCACACATTGGCGATCTGAGAACCGCAGTTTCATGTGGTTCAATGACGATTCCTTGGCAAATGCCATAATCGCCTAGCAAACGGGACCAAGTCCCTTGTTAGTGACGAAAGTTGAGCTTCAGCTCATCTTCAATTCAATAAAAAACAAAAAGTCAGCAGTTGTCGATGGTTTATCCAACGTTGTACTAAGACATTTACCGATGGAGGAAATCGACACTTACACCACACTCTTCAACAATGTACTGAATAATGCATATTATCCAGAAGCCAGCTCCAACCCGTCAAATCTTCGGTCGATAAGTCTTCTTCCGAGCATCAGCAAAGTTTTCGCAAAGATCATTAATAGGGCTCTGACTAAGTGGGCTGTGGACAAAAAAATAATTCGGGATAAACAGTTCGGGTTCAAGGCGGGTCATGACACAATTCATGCTGCGTCTAAACTCGTTTCCTATATCCAATGGAATAAATCCAAACAACAATGCACAGGTGCTGTTCTGGTTGATTTGGAAAAGGCCTTTGACACCGTATGGGTAGAGGGTCTTTAACTAAAACTGAGCAGGCTTGGCATAAGCAAGCCATTGTTGTATATACTTTATGATATGCTTAACGGTAGAAAGTTTGTTGTCAAAAGTGGCAATATAACTTCTACCACAACATTCACAATTAATAATGGTCTTCAACAGGGAGCGGTGAATACACAGATTCTCTTCAGCATTAACACCAGCGATCTGATAGGTACCTAATCTTACAAAGGCAATTGCGTACGCCGACGATCTAATTGCGTACAGAACGGCCCGAAAAGTTGAAGTTATTAGAATTCTCTTGCATTGTGATTTTGACAAGATTCAGCGATATTGGGAACTGGAAACTGAAAATAAATGTCCAGAAGTCGGAGACAATTCTGTTCCAGACTCCCTTGGCTAGGGCCACGAGGGATACGTGCAAGAATTGCCGAAAGATGGTCATCGTTGATCTTCACGGGCAGCCATTGGCGAACAAAAGTGTAGTGAAGTACCTCGGTATCTGGTAAGATCAGTATTTATATTTCGACAGACATATAAATGCTGCTCTGGCCTTAGCTCTGACGAAACGGCTATTTTTAGCAGTCGGCGTGACCCCAAAGTGAAGGTAATTTGCTACATGGCCCTTATACGGCCGATGTTCGTTTATGGTTGTCCTGTGTGGTTCAACGTTGACCCTTCCCAGATGGAGAAGTTTCGAGTGTTCGAGCTGCAGGGTTTACGACGCTGTACCGGCTTATATCGAACAGCCGAATCTTCTTATGTGCATTACTATTCCAACGAGGTCCTATACAACGTGGCTCGAATCAACAGAATTGACAATTTCGTGATAAAACTCGTTTGAGGTCACATTGCAAGAGCTATGTCTTCGACCAACAATTTAATTTTCGGGGCGTTCTATTCGAATGACGAGTATTTTGAAAGTGCACGCTTGAGCGGCTTCATTCAACCAGAGGCATTCCTCTTTTTAGAGAAATGCGGTCTGATACAGGATAGATTGGCAGTTCCGTTAGTCTACCACGTCAGACGAAGAACCGTGGATAGGCGACTCCTGTACAATCGGGACGTCATGGCACAAGGCGGAGCAGAGCTCTTTCGGTTCAGTAGGGCTGTGTCCGAACAGGACCGAACTGATAGGGTGAGACAGGAGAACCAGTTTTGGTGGCTTCAATCGGCACTTGATATTGGGTAGTCGGAATGGGGTTTTAAGACTTGGCCGGCTTACAGACTTGTTTTATAGTTTTAGGGTTTAGTTTCAAGTAGAATAGGCATGGTGGCACAAAAAAAATTAAAAATAAAAAAAAATAAAAAATAAAAAAAAAAAAAAACAAGAAACTATGGAATATTAAAATAAAATTAAAAAAAAAAAAACATACTAAAAAAGACAATTAAATATAAAAACAAATAACGTTAGATTTGCTGCTATGGTTGTTCTAGTTTTAAATAGTTTATAGGTAGTTTATGCTAGTTTTAAGTTTTATATTAGGGACCTTATTTTATGTAGTTTTTAAGCAAAAATAAAAAGGATATTGATATTAGTTTTTTTTTATTTTCTAATTAATACGAAATAAATAAAATTGAATTGAAGTTAAAATAGATCTTAGGGCTGAAAGGTATTAGTAGTTAGTGTTATAGTTTAACTTAGAGTGTCCGTATGGGACCATTAAGTTAGTTGTAAGTTATGGATAATTAGGCTAGTTATATGAATTTTTGTTTAGCTTTAAGATAGATTTAAGAATGAATTAAAAAAATTGAATTCAAAAAAAACGAAATATCTTAAAGAACGAAAGCTTCTTAATGACCGGCAGTACGGGTTTGTAGAAAAAGCTCCACCACATCGTTGCAAAGTTTTTAAGCTTTCTTTTTCTTACCCTCAAACTTTTTTTCTCTGCCGTAATATGTGAATAACTCTTGCTAACCGCTGTTTCTTTGGACTAAGAAATCAATTGAGTGGTAAGGCCCTCTCTCTAGGGACCAAAGCGTTTCACAAAAGACCCTCTTCATCCCCGTCCTGCTATACGGTGCAGAAGCGGATGAAAGCACCTTGGGTCGTTTTGAGAAAAAAGTTCTTCGTATCCCGTATGCAGCGAAGGAAAGTGGAGGATAAGATAGAACGACGAGCTGTACGGGCTGTATAGCGACGTAGATTTAGCCAGAAGGGTAAAAGTCCAACAAATAAGATGGCTAGGTCACGTAAGTGAGGATCTAGTTCACACAGGACCGTAGCGCCACCTTAAGTTAGTAAGTATTTCCACCCCAATTTAGCCATAATACTGGAGCTTCCAAGAATGCTTATCAGTTTGCAATTGAGCTTAATTTTGGACCTAAGTATAGAAATTCTTTTTCTAACACTGTTTTACCCTCCCCATAAATCCTATTTTATTTTTTTAACGCTCGCACTGTATTTAAAGACACGTAAAGGGTATTAATAACCCCTTGAGTGCCTGTAAATTAAAAAAATAAAGCCTACCAGAGTCTACTAAGCTTCACCTTCATTTTTGTGGCTACATCAGCTTGACTATAAATTGCATATAACTCCCTGTTATATATTCTCCTATTCTCCGTAAGACAATTTTCTTCAAAGCCGATAAGAAGTTAGGGAGTCTTTGACCAATCAAGCAAGTCTCTGCTCCATAGGTTACCATAGTTTTATACAGCAGTTTGAAAAATTCATACAAAACTTTTTGGATGTTAAGAGTCTGATAGACTACAGTATACGCCACTGCTATTGACTCAGGTTTGGTGAAATATAAGATCACTTCAAATTCGTGTTCACCTATGAACCTTGATTGCTGTTGGGCTTCTGACGATTTCAGAAGACGAAGGGCAACCACAGATTTTTTGACAACCGGTCGATGCGGATAAGAGATGAAAATGTAATTTCGTAAGCCAGGAGATGTGCGGACTTGTAGACAATTGTTCCCTTGTTAAATGTTTCAGAGTCAGGAATTACTTTCTTCAACGCCAGTTTGAAAAGAAGGCAGGCCAACCCATTCTCATGTCGAAATCTGTTGAAAATATTAAATAGCAATGTGGATACCCTTATTTGGTTTCATGGATGTATAGGCTCTTTTTATTTTTTATATAACCACAATTTTTCTAAGCGATGGAAAGCTAATTAAATGAGTTCATCAAAAGCAGCAGTCCTTCTGCTCGAAAGTAATTAAAAAATTGTCCACATGCTGTTTTCCCTTTTTCTTGATACTTATAAAGTATATCATCTCTCAAGCAGTTCAGTTTTGGAATATTACTATAAGTCAAAAATATCTTAAATTTTATTTCCATGATGATGCAGATCTTATGCAAGTAACTTCTAAGCCATTAAACAGTTTTCCTGATGAGAAAATCCTGGGCTTTTCATGCTTGTTTTTAGAAATACACCCTTGTTCTCCAAAGCTAAAATTTACAAATTGTTTATTTTAAAAAAAGTTAAGGTCTAATATTAAGCCAGATACCTCTATCAACCAAGCCTAAATCTCCTGAACAGAATGATAAGAAAATTATACGGTGACACCGCTGAAACGTATTATATCTTTCGTTGTTTTATAAAAATTGACAGTTGTGCCCCTAAAAAATTCTGCTTTAACTTCCGGGTATACTAATAGTCTTCTCTTGGAGCATAATTTTGGACATATTCTCAAGTATAAGGGTTCGTATTTCAGCCACACATGAAGAATGTAGAATTCCGTACACAAGTTTATCTTTCCTTCCCTTGAGTCTATTCCTATTTTCCTATCGGTCGCATTATGTATTTACAAGCATGTTAGGGTCACTAATAATTTATATAAAACTGCCAAAAATCCAATAAATCAGTTTTGTTAGACTTTGGAAACGCTGCTCAGGATTAAATCTGCTTTGATTCCAATCATAAGACTTTACCAATTCAATATTTTAATCATCTGGTTATATTCTAGCTGTATTATCAAACTTTTTTCACATTCTTCTTTAACTTTTTGGATTTGTTTAAAAAAAATAAATTTTTTGAATTTCAACATTTTACTAAAAATTTCATCCTTGTTTTAAAATGTAAAAATTTAAAATATACTCCCGATGCACTTGAGCTATAAAAAAAGCAACAATGTGTGTCCAATTTGTTTATTTTATTTCGAATAAACTGATTTTTACACCTTCAAGCCACTTAAGCTTTAAAGATCTTGTTTTATGTGTACAAAACCTTACAAACATACATATGTACAATGTACATCCATTAAAAGTGTACCCAGTTGCTAGCATACATATTTCTGGTAATCATTCAAAATCAACAATGTACCTACATTGTAACGTGAAACATGCCAAAAAGCCTGTCAGGGCAAATACCTACATCACATACCTACTTTAATATATGAAAATATGTCAATTTTAAATCCTCGACGTAAATAGCATTACCGACTTTATTGTACGTTTCCGTCTCATTGTTAATTTTAAAAACAGTCAAACCCAATTAATGTATTGTTCTGTCTTTTTGGAAGGGTAGAAACAATTAAAACAACTTTAACTCTTATTTACTCTCATTCAAAACACTTCTCGATGCGTTTTCCTACACAAGAACTTTTATACAGGGTAGCTAAATTCATAGATTGAAATTTGTAGAGCTGGTATTTGACAACTGTCAAGCTTAACTGTCATTCAGTGCTTCATAATATCTGCCGAATGGATTCCATGGAAAAGTAATCAAGTTTCAAGTTCAAGAATGTAACAGATAAAAAATGAATGTTGGCTTTTAAACTCTAAATCTAAATAAATCTAATGCTGTTCAGTTAAGCGGGTTCGACTGTATTTTTATTCTCAAAAAGCCAATTAATAAGTAAATCCTGGAATGCAGAACTCTATAATACATGACCATGACCACGTTTTTAAGTCGTAATAAAATTTTCAACATTTTCACTATTTTATTGTCAACTTTAATACCTGCATAGCTATAAGCTGGTGAAACCCTCAGCCAGTGCTTGAGTTCTCAACGGATCAACCCTCCTTCTAGAGCTTTCTGTGAGCATTTTCATAAAATTGCCATTTTTATTTGACATCAAAGCGTTCGTTCGTCCACTCTCCACTCTCCATTCTCCACTCTCTACTACGACCGAGGGCAACGCGACCGACGGTATTATAATATGGAAACTGAGATTTTATTGAGTCACGTAACTAATTAAAAAGGTGAAAGGTCCTTAAAGGGAGTTCATACGGCTATGAACATTATAGTGACTCTGGAGTGGTGCTACTAGCAATCGCATGCACGACACTCGCATTCGTATTCTCGTACTCTTGTCCTTTTTGGCGGAAACATTGAAAGGTTGTGATTTTTAGGGTTTTTTACTTTCATATGCGTAAAAGGTATAATGGCGAACTCGTTTGGAGAAATATGAGAGATTAACGTGCAAACCAAAAATCTTCTGAAAGGAAATTGTATTTTATTTTATTAGTTTTATTTTTACATTTATAGCTTAAGTTTTTGTGTTTCATTCAAAAAGTTTCTTGCTATGAAATGAAAGGGTTGGGTTTAAGGTATCTATAGTTTGTAGGTTCGATACTTTTGATTTTATTTGAGTTTCAAAAGTTGGAGGTTGCTACAGATAAATCTTTCTTTCAAAAACGAAAATGGTAACATTCAAATATGTTTACTACGTTTGTTATCTTCCCAAAGGTAATTATTGTATAAGCAATCTGAATTTTGAATTGACATTTCTCGACGTTTTAAAGTCGCTAAAATCTTTATCAACGGTTTTTAAAGAGATGTCAAGGTTTGCGTACGTAACGTACCTTCGGGATACCTTTTTAAAAAAGAAAGTTCAAGTTATTTTTTTGGGAGAGGTGTTATGCAAAGCCGGCGACAAGACATTTTTCGTCTGTCTTACTCCTCAGAGGGCTCTCTCCGAGTAGAAAGATATTTTTCCCGCGCATTAAAGGCAAATCCTCCTTACCCTCTTATTATCGACATCGTCCCTTCTTTCCAAGATCTTGAAAACGGTGTTTAATTAATAATCCAAGATATGTCTACATGATCGAAAGCTTCTTGTTGAAAGACATTATGACAACAGGTCAACTGGTGGTGTATGATTCATCTCATCGAACAGTGGAGCAAATCCTTCCAACATTTTGGAGTAAGTAAGATTATTTCACTTGATATTTTCAAACCTTTTGATAGGGTTTGGCATAAGGCTCTCTTATCGAAAATGCGTGCTTTCGGTTTAATGAATCCTACTTCATTGGATGAATAATTACTTTTCGGATAGTTCAATACAAGTAATATTGGATGGGTTCAAGTCTGAAAACCACAAAACAAATGCTGGTGTGCCCCAGGGCTCTGTTATATCTCCAACGCTCTTTCTTATTTTTATTAATGATCTCCTGTCTATAACTTTTAATCCAATATTTTAAGCTGCCTATTTCATTAGAGCATTGTTTATGAAAGTAGCGTTAAAATAATGACAGGCATGAAACCTTACGACGCCCGGTACTCGAGAGATACAAACGTTTCAGTAAGGAAACGGTACATCATCATTTTAAGGGCTCTCTTTTGAATTCTGTCCAAGAGACTTGAGTCTCTAGGAGCACCTGCCCGAATATGTGATTTGTACTTGAGTTTCGGACGAATGTTGGCTTTATAGATTATAGCCATGATCACAAGGGGTACAACGTTCTTGCGTCTTCGGAGAAAACCTAAACACTAAGCAGCATTTTTACCGATGTCAAATAAGTAATCATTCCACAATAAGCGGTTTGTACTGCACATACCTAGAACTAAAAGCTGTTCAGTCTCCACGATGCAAGTACCACTCATGGCATTAGGGGAATGTTACGCTTCTGAGACAGAATACAGCATTTACGAAGTATTAAATTCTTCACGGTTTTTGATTCCCCATTATATAATGCTGTAAAAATCTGAATTAAATGAGCTTATCATACGCTGGCGTCGGAAGCCCACTTCCGAAGAACAACGATGAGAATCTAAAAACGAATGTGAAAAGCTGAGGGTATTGTCATCAGCGAAACAATTTAGTCTGTTAGAAGTTTCAGATGAGAGATCACTTATAAAATTGTGGAAGAGTATTGGAGACAAAACGGAGCCCTGAGGCAGAACAGCGTTTATTTTGTGGATATTAGCTTTAAACCAGTCCAATACTACTTGAATTGAACGGTCTGAAAGATAATTTCTAACCCAAAGAAGCAGGAATTCATCAATACCAAATGCATGCATTTTTGATAAGAGAGCTTGATGCCAAACTCTATCGACTGCGTTTGAAATATCAGCTCAATAATTTTATTTTTCCAAAACAATGTAAAGATTTGTCCACTGATCGGTGAGATAAACCATGAGAACACCAGTGGGTCTATTTCTACGCTGGTCAAGCTTTCGTTCTTCAAGATATTTTTTAAGCTAAAAATTAATCAGCATTTCCATGACATTGAAAAGAAAGAACATAGCAGCAATTGGACGATAGTAAGAGGGGGAAGAACATTCACCTTTTTTGGGGGATAGGCTATACAAATGCAGTTTTCCACCAACTCGAAGAGACACCAGTAGAATAGGACAATTGGAAAAGCTTACGCAGTGGTTTTGCCAGCGTCGAAGAACACCTTTTCAGAAAAATAGCGGGCATATTATCTGGGCCAGCTGATTTGCGAATGTCAAGATCTTTTAGTATTTTAGCAGCTTTGAAAGTGCTAAAAAAGGTTCATCGTTTGAAGATTACGCTTTAAAGAACCGGAGGATTAATGACACTCTCCGTTAGCGTTGAATTAACAGCAAACTGTGCTGCAAGCAAATTGGTTTTATCAACCTAGCTTATAAAAGAAGTGTCATTGGAAAGGAGCGTAGGAACTGACGATGACGTAGTGTTGAGCAATTTCTTTACAAATTACCAGAAATTTTGACTACATTTTAGACATTGTAGTATTTTTTGCCGTCATTTCTGGTCATGTAAAAATTAAATGCGTCTAATACACTCGTTGCATGTCTTACTCGCTTCTTTGAACTTATTCCGTGGGGTTGAATTTATAAATCCGAAAACTTACATCTTTCATCCAAATAACCTCTTTACAGCTCAAATCAAACCATGAGTTTTCCTTGGGTTTGATAGATTTTACCCTATTCGGAATATTTCATTATGCAAAGAATTAAATTTTGTAATCATATCTACGCTGGAATCTGCGTCATTATCGAGAAAACAAAGGACCAGTTAAAGTTACTGAAGAATTCACTGAGACCATCCCAATTGGCTTTCTCATATTGAAAAACGGTTCTCCTAGGAGTTTTGTCTTTAACTGGTTTTTTTGGCATGAGTAATTTGCAGATACGATACAGTGGTCTGATGTAGCTAGAGGCAAAAATACGCTGATCGCATATTTAACAGGATCAAAGGTAAGAAATAAGTCAAGATTGTTGGCGGACTGACCTGCAACGTCAGGAATCCGATTGTCATTTAACTGATGCATGCTTTAATTCAACAGTAGGTCCAATTTATTCTCGGGGGTTAAGGGTATTAGCTCCCTGGCTGCTAAACAAAACTGCTACATCTATCTCTTTTTCCCACTTACTTTCGTCCACTTGGATTAATGAAAAACTCTTCGGTTAAAGATTCTTACTCAATTGGATAGCTACTACAAACTTCGTCAGGTTCCATCAAATTTTCCAATGGATATAGTCCGGATCAATAATTGGATCTTCACGATGATATCAATGCTACTTTCCTTACTTCTTCACTATCTTTGTTGAATCTTTTCAGAGTATTCTTTCCAAATTTGTTACTAAAAAGAAGTAACCATTTTTAACGAAATACATTTTTTTAATGACCTTAAAGATTAATTGTCTATTAAAATTGCGACTTTACGAATATGATAAATGTTTGAAAATCATTCATAAAGAACATTCTGAGAACGAATGTACCCCATGAAACGGTTGTACCAATTTTTCCTGTGATGTAAAAGAGGGCTTACGGAAGATGTGCATCATTTCAACTTATTTTTTTAGTGATCTATAGTAATTGTCAATTTTCAATTTTCAATTTAAGAAATTAAAGTAGAAAGACCGTAGACAATGTTGGTTAAAATTTGCCTTAGATACACAGTAATGAGTTATTAGTCAGAACAAAAGATCAAAACATTTTACGAAACTATCTCCATGAAGTTCCTTTTTTGTAGATTCTATTTGTTTGTCATTTCCTTTTATGCCCTTATACCATAAAGCCAAACTATAATAAATGGTCCTAAAAGAAAGGTTTTTTCGGTTTGCTTTACTTTTTTATTTGAACTGCAAGACTTTTCGTTCGTTCATTTTTGTTGTTTTGTTTTTCATTCAAGGAATTGAACATTTTTCCTTTTGGGCATTGCTGGCCATTAAGGAAGAAAAGTATAGCGGGACATCTTATAATATATTATGCAAATTGTAAGCTAAGTGTAAGTGTAGTGATTGGCCAAAAGACTAAAATGAAAACGAAAAAATATGAAAGCATTATGGGATACTCAGGCTTTTATTCTTAGTTTGGTTTCTTATTCTGTTTGAATGTGCGCTATGCTTTCTTTGAGTATTTTTATGTAGATTCAGGTCCGTTGGATTTTTCCTTGTCATTTTGATTCTATTTAAATGGTGCCAGATTTTGAAATCTTTTGAGAGTTTTTTTTGACAAGGTTTTTGTGTGTTTAAAGGTTATTGATGTTTGCAAATGTAAGACTATAAAATACTTTTGACAGAAAGTTTGGGGATGAGAGTGAATATTTTATTGTGATAGACAAATAAAAAAAAGGGTAAAAGTAACAGTTTTATTCAGTTTTAAAGTCTTGAAGAAGATATTTGGAAATATAGGTCATCGCTTTTGAAAAACGAGGTTGAAAAAAGAGAATATAATAATATCTTCAGATTTTTGCCCGCCGGAGGCCTATGTTTCTATAAAATTTACAAAATATTGTTACCAATATTTCGTGCAAGGTAACAAAAGTATAAAATTAATCTCGTTCTCAAGATAAAAAAATAAATAAATTGGGTGGCGCAACAGTCCTTTGAGAACCAGGGCCTAGTGACTTACAACTCTCAACCATTCCTGTGTGCGAGTAATGTTGTCAGGAATGGAGGGGACCTACAGTTTATATGCCGAATCCGAACGGCTAATTTGAGAAAGCACTTTTTCAAGACAAGAGTTACTCTTGGAGAATTTGTCAATTCCTCGCAAGAGGCAGTACCCGTGAAAAGACTTTAGATGGCATAGGCAGGGATCGAACCCAAGACCTCTGGCATGACAGTCCAACGCACTAACCATCATGCCACGGGTACTGCCTCAAGATACTTGAGTCAAAAATTATTGTTTGCAAAAAAGTAGATAACTGGATTTTTTTCTAAACTTAACTAAAAATTAGCTAGATATTGTGCTAAAAAAAAGTTTGATTTCAATGTCTGATTTGCTTCAGTGGTATTTAATTCTAATTATTACCACTTAAGAATATTTAAAAGTCTTTATTTAGTTTTTTTTTTTGTCAATATTCACCATTCAAATCATAAGAAAATGAAAAATATTGGAATTAAATTAAATTATTTAATCAGCATATTTTACGAAAAGAATAAATTACCAAAAAAAGTAATAAGTCTTTCTTTGCAATGCAAACATTTTTGTCTTTTAGATACAGTCATGCAAATTTGGACATTTTATTTTATAAACCCACAAAACATAAGATTAATATCATAATGTAACGCTCTGTAACTGTAATGTAACTTATATAAACTTACTCAAGTCTTATATTATGTGAATATATTTTATTTTAAGCGGAACAATATCGAATGTTGATATTCAAATGGTAGACATGTGCATTCAAGAGGACACAAGCGTCCACAGGTTTTTCTCAAAACCGACCTCTGTCTATCAACTCCTACTATCACCTCCCTGTGATGAACATCGGGTGCCTAGTACCTCAACTGGAGATTGGGTTCCAACCCCAGTGGAAAGTTGTTGGGGGCAGCAAACGAGAAAGGGGGGGAGAGGTGTTTCCACTAAAGCACCTCTCCTTATCCAGGCGGCAGCGGATGAATTCTTGAGATGGAATCAACATTGGCGTCTACAGTTCCAGTAAGGTTGAACTACTTAGTGAACATCTTAGGGCTTCTTCGACATATTCAAAGCCCAGGCCTGTAAGGAGCTGTTTATCCGGCTCCCCTTCCTTGGAGTTATACTAAGGATCTGGCCCTCCAGGTTGGGGGTTGTGCCGTCGGGGTGACTTTCTGGCCACGTAAAAAATACCTTTAGCTGCGAAGCACCAACAAGCCTCGGATACGAACGGATTCACTGTTGACAACCCACGCAAACAAAATAAGGACAACGAACTTCAGATCTGTACGTGGAATCATAGGTCCCTAAACAGACCACGCGCAGCCGAAAAATTAGCGGAAGCCCTTATCTGCTGCAATTCAGATATTACCGCCATCCAAGAAGTGCGATGGGATGGACCGGTCAAACGCAAACTAAAAGACTGCGATATCTACTACGGCGACTGCTACCGAGAACAAAAACAGCGTCTATTTGGGTGTGGATTTGTTGTTGAACCTAGGCTCAGGCAAAAAGTCTTGAGTTTCAACAGTGTGAGCGAGCGCATCACGACAATCCGCATCAAGGCTAAATTCGCCAAAATAAGCCTAATATGCGCGCATGCTCCAACAGAGGCGAAAGATGAAGACACCAAAGACATATTCTTCGAGTTCTTGGACAAGACATATGAGCAGTGCCCTGGCTATGACATTAAAAATGTCTTACGAGATTTTAATGCCAAGCTAGGGAGAGAAGACATCTTTGGTGGCATAATCGGGAGATACAGCCTGTACGACACCACCTTCAACAACGGATTAAGGCTGGTCGATTTCGCTGCGGGGCGAGACGTTTCTGGTAGGTAGTACGCAGTGTTCACGCATCTTAATATCCACGTGGAGACATGGAAATCTCCTGATCAATCAACCGTCAACCAGATTGACCTACAGTAGACATTATATCCGAACATTCCGAGAGGCCAACTTTGACTCGGACCACTACCTCGTTGTAGCCAAGGTACGTCTACGGATATCCCAATCCAAGCCAAAACAAGGAAGTACTGTGAGAAGATTCGACGTAAGACGGCTACAATTGCAAGAGACTACCCTGTTCTTTTCCGATCGAGTCTCTAATAATCTCCTACGGAGTCCTATGCTGCCTGCAATAAGCATTAAAAACTAGTTGCAACATTGCCTTGCAGCCATCAGAGATGCCGCCTCTGAAGTGCTAGGTTTCACACGGCCACCACAGCGAAACCCCTGGTTTGACGACGAATGCCGGCAAGCGCACGCAGCGAAACAAGAGGCATACAAAACGGCGCTGTACTAAAGGACCAGAGCTGCTCTCGAGCTCTACGAGCAGAAGAGGATAGAGGAACGCCGGCTTCTTAGATGGAAAAAAAAGAGAGCATGAGAAGCGCGCGATCAAGGAGATAGAGGCATGGCATGTCACAACAGGAATGAGGTTCGTAAATTTTACCAAAAGGTAAAAAAAACCTTCCAAGGGTACCAGCCATGAACCGAAGCCTGGAAAGACGATCAGGGGAACATCGTAGTAGAACCGCAGTCGATGCTGAGAATATGGAAAGATCACTTCTCCAAATTATATAACGGCGATGACGAACCGAATTCCGCTGTATGGGAGATAGAACCACTCAACCACCAGCATAGTTTACCCGATACATAAGAAAAAAGACTCTCTAAATTGCATCAACTACAGAGGCATCAACCTCCTGAACTTTGCATATAAGACCCTTTCTGCCGTGATATGTGACTGTCTGAAGCCGTTCTTCTACAACTTGGTCCTATTAGTGTGGCGTCAGACCAGGAAAGTCCACCATTGACAAAATATTCAAATTACGGCATGTATTGGAAAAAACCCAAGAACTTCAAATCGAGGCCCACCATCTCTTTATCGATTTTGAAGCCATGTATGACAGAATCTATAGGGAAGAGCTCTACAGAGCATTGTCTAGTTATGACATCCGTGTTAAACATATCTGTTTGTGCAGAATGACGATGGAGAATGCACGCTGTTCTATCAAGTTTGGACAAGATCGCCCCCATGCATTTGATGTCAAAAAAGGTGCGACTTCTTCAACATCGTAACTGTGCAAAACTCAACCTTCAACACTAGAGGCACAGTCTTAAAAATGTCCCTCCAATTACTCCAATACGCCGATTGATATAATTAAAAGATCAAATCATGTCAGTCTCGTGTTTTTGAGCATTACGATGGAAGCGCTGAAATCAAAGGTAGAATAACTCTTTGAAGTCGCTGCTTTTTGGACTTAGAAGGCAATTAATAAGTATAAAGTTCTCTCGAGCATCTAAAATCACCATCTATAAGAACTTATCATCCCGGTTATCATTTATGGAGCTGACGCTTTGACACTGTCAAAGAACGATGAAAGTGTCTAAGGATACTTTGATAGAAAAATTCTTCGTGTGATTCGGAGTGAAGTGACACTGATCTGGTTAACAGAATTAAAGTCAAACGACTGGGTTATGTAAAGCGAATGGATATTAACGCTATACCCCGAAAAGTCTTCGAATGGAATTTCGAGGGACGGCGGAGTAGATTAAAACCGCAACTCACGACTCAGTTTTCGCACGCAGAACTCCATGACCAGCTTGGATTGCGAAACTGGAGACAGCTGGGCACCGAGCTGGTTTGAGAGTGGAGACGCATGTTGGTTGAGCCCTAGGTCCGCCCCGGACTGTAGCTCCACTTTTGGTAAGTAAGTACCAAGTAGTTCTAATTTTAAAACCTTCCTGCTCGTCAAACGCACCTTATTGGAACTCTATGGGGTAACAGACAATTGAAAAGATGTGACAACTGCCAAGCTCGTGAGAAATAAAATAAGACTGCTTCAAAATTCAATAATCTTAAATTAAATTAAATTGGGTGGCGCAACAGTGCGTTCTGAACGAGGGCCTAATGACTTACAACTCACAACCATTCCTGTGTGCGAGTACTGTTGTCAGGAATGGAAGGGACCTACAATTTTGGGCCGAATCCGAACGGCGAATTTGAGAAAGCACTTTTTCATGACATGAATAACTCTTGAAGGATTTGTCAATTCCTCGAAAGAGGCAGTACCCGCGAAAATATTTTTTTTTTTTTAAATTAAGGTGGCACAGGCAGGGATTGAACCCAAGACCCCTTGCATGACATTCCAACGCACTAACCATCATGCCACGGGTGCTGAATAATCTTAGTTGATAAATTAAAGGACAAGTGCTATGTTTTAGCCCTAGCAAGAAAGACCAAAAAAAGATCTTATTTTAAGTCTTACAAAGGAAAAAACACCTTACAGAAACTAGTTTAAAACCTTAATTTCCAAGTTTGAATCCACTGAAGAATTTAGGTGGTAGGGGTGAGAACAGACAGACGGACTGAATCAAGTGACCCACCTTTTTCTACTTTTCTACCATCTTAATGCAATGTTCGATTAAAATCTCAAGTTTGATATTTTTTTACGAATGCAATACTTGAAATAGTTCCTATGTCGCAAGTAAAAATATTAGCGGTAAAAATTGTATTTTTTCGGAGAAAGTCAATATTTTCCATTTGGGAAATCTTCCTATATTAAGTTTATAAGTCTTGAATGGAATTTTGCTTACGAAAATAAATAAAAACCTTTAAGACCTTTTGCCTGAAATACCAGATTTTCTAATTTATCACACAAAATAACCCCCTCCCCCTTTCTGTAGAACAAGACTTCTCTCTTCAAAATCTCGTTTTCGGGCCTGTTACCAATTTAATCAATCTTCAAGGCCCTCTATATGCTGTTATGATCATCATATGTAAATGGCATAGGTACTTGTACTATGTGTCTGCTAACTATGCATATGGGAAAAAAAATAGAAAAAGGACATATCTACTTGTAAAGGGAAAGGAAAAACACATTCAGCTGAACAAAAGGTCCTCGTAATAATATGCAAATTATGTGTTCAAAAAAAAGAAAAAAGAAAAAGAAACTAATGCAGGAAAGGACGAAGACGTTGGTGATGATTGCATCACCATCAACCTCGGCCATCAACCTTATTTCCTTACCCTTAAAGCTAGCTACGTTTATTTCTCTAGGGTGTCTTACTATTCCTAACTTCTGTGTTTCTGTGTGGGTTGAAGGGAAAGCGCCTCAGTCTCCTTAAAGCCAACAGCAAGGCTAAAGGTACATACTTACCAAAGCGATTGCGAACAAAAATACAACTTGCGGTCTTGGATAATTCGTTCGTGATGGTAGTTTTCCAATATAATATCCGTTATATCTACATCCACACTTTCCATATCCTGTTGCCCATTTTAGAAGGGAGTAAAATTACTCTAACATTCAAAACTCAGTCGCATGAATTTGTTCTTAATTTCACGTTGTTTTAAAATTCAAGGTCTCTTCTTGTATTGATTTCTTAGATTTCTTGGAAAAGCTTCTTACGAATGCAAAACTTACCCTTAAAGAATATAGGTACTTAACCTTAAGTCGTAGAACGCAAGTTGAAAAAAATATTCTCAAGCTAAGGGTGCTTGAGATTCTTCAGTTTTCTTTTCCGTCCCGTATTCTTTCTTCTTCTGGCTCTCAGTCTTAACAATGCGTGATAAAACTTTATTAAATTGGTTTGTCAATATACGAGAATGTGTGCTCTTGAAAGGGATTTTAAATGATTTTATGTGCCATTTTTACACCGTTGAAGATGGGGGAATGGTTAAATTTGATTGTCAATTAATATAAACATAAAAACAGCTAACCAATGAATATTATAATAGCAACCATCTGTATATGTTTTTTTTTAATATACATAATTCCTCATTATCAAAATGTTATTACGTTGGTTAAGACACAGATTGAAAGTATTATAAGTTTAATTCTTTAATAAAGTTTAAATGCATATCTTTAACAAAAATCAAGTATTAATTAAGCATTTTGAGCTTAAGTGTCTATTTAAAAGTCTTATTAATATTCAATACATGCAACGTATACAGAACTGAGTCTAAGGATGAATTCATAATCGTTTTTCAATAGGTATAGGTGTTTATAGGTTAATTTTGATGCAAAAATAAGATTGTATTTTCAATATCGCACACAATGGCTGATAATCCGAATACAGTAATAATTTTGAAAAAATCTATGTCAAATTATGTCAATAAACAAATGATGCAAGAAAAATAAAATGCTAAAGAAAATAAAAAAAAGTTTTAAAATAGTTTTTGCTTGAATGATAATAAGCTTCTGAGAGACTGTACGGTATTTTTGACATGTAACAAAGAAAAGCAATTTTCTTTAAAGATTAATAGACAAAGGTTTTTTTTATATTGAGCTTGCACTAAAAAGGTTATGAACACCCCTTTGAATACTTTATAAGATACAGGTATTCCACATTCGTGTTGTGCGGCTTAAGAAAGAATTCCTGTACTTAACACTGCATCCGAATTTGAGCTCAAGGGTAAACTGATGAGAATTCCTAGAAGTAAGGGTATTACGGTTGAAATGTTTAGGGCAGGAATGCAACTGGCTATGTCACTAGAACATAGTTTATAAAAATAACGATAAAAGAATGATAGGCATTAAATCTAGTGGCGTGTTCAAGAGAAGCAAATAGTCTGGGTATGAGAATGATCTCCTATCATTTTTAACTCTTTTTATCAATTCTATCCAAAAGACTCGAGTATGTTATTAAGGCAAAACCCAAATATGATAATTATACTGGAGTTTTGGACTAATAAAAGCTTTGTAGATTATAACCAGATCAGAATGAGAAAAAAATGCTTCGGATAAAACCTAAACACTTACCAACATTTTTGGCAAGCTTAAATACGTAAGCATTTAACAAAAAGTGGTTCGTTATGCACATACCTAGAACTGAAAGCTGTAAAGTGCCATTGGTCGAGGACTACGATTTTTCGACAGTAGACAGCAATTAGTTTTCGAAGCATTAAATTAATTCTAAACAGTTTCGATTCCCCACTGGACAATGCTGTTAAGATCAGAATTTAATGAGATTTGTATACGCTGCCGTTGACAGCCCACATCCAAAGGACAAGGATAAATAATTGTGTGGGTTACAAGTTGCAGAAAAAAAAAAAAAAAAATTATAAAAAAGAGGCACACCAGTGTTTATTTTGTGGATGTCAGATTTTAACCCGTAAAATACTACTTGTATTGGAGAGAAGAGATTCATCAATACCAAAGGCTTGATGTCAAACTCTATCTAATGCCTTCGCATTATTAAGGATGTTTTATACATTTTTATTGCACGTCTGGCTCTTCCAAGAAAACCATCCTAATGTTAAAATAATATTTGAAGATCAAAAATGTCTTGTTCCTTTTATGGATTCTTAATAAATATTTTAGTATCTTCCCATAGGAAGTTATTGTAATGGGCGCAATTTCTCGACGTTTAAAGGTCCTAACAGTCGAAATAAAAATAGTATGTAAATTTGGGAAAAACGATGTTCGGTTCTTCATATCTTTCAAATTAATTCAATTAATTCAATTTGTAAAAATTTAAGAAATGCTATGCTTACTAACTTAAGGTGGCGCTACAGTCCTGTGTGAACTAGGGCCTCACCCAATAAACTTCCCCAGCTAGCTCGGTCCCTAGCTAGATGTCTCCAGTTTCGCGATCCAAGTTGGATAAGGTCACTTTGCACTTGTGCGTGCCACCTGACCTGCGGTCTTCCTCTACTGCGCTGTCCTGTGGGTGTGGATTCGAAGACTTTTCGGGGCCGGAGAATTGGTTTCCATGCGCTCGACGTGACCCAGCCATCTTAGTCGTTGGACTTTTACCCTTCTGGCTAAGTCTACGTCGCTGTACAGCCCATACAGCTCGTCGTTCCATCTTCTCCTCCACTCCCCTTCGATGCATACGGGACCGTAGATCACACGAAGAACTTTTCTTTCGAAGCGACCCAAGGTGCATTCATCCGCTTTTGTCATAGTCCATGCTTCTGCACCGTAAAGCAGGACGGGATGATAAGGGTCTTATATAGCAACAAATTGGTTCCTCGAGAGAGGACTTTACCACTCAATTGCCTTCTTAGTCCAAAGAAACAGCGGTTAGCAAGAGTTATTCTGCGTTTGATCTCACCGCTGGTGTTGTTTTTTTTCTTTTACAGCGGAGCCTAGGTAGACGAAGTCCTTGACTACCTCGAAGTTACGTCTGTTGATGGTGACGTTTTGACCAAGACGTCGGTGTTGTATGTCCTTTCTTGACGACAGCATGTACTTTGTTTTGCCCTCATTAACCGTTAAACCCATTTTTGCCGCCTCTGCCTCAATACTCACAAAAGTCCTATGCACTATTGTTTTAAGCACGATGTTAAAAAAATCACATGACAGTGATCACCTTGTCTAAAACATTTTTTGACATCGAAAGGTTCTGTTAAGCTGTTTCCAACTTTTATAGATCAGTTTGAATTCTATATGGTCATCCTGCACAAACGGACGAGATTTGCAGTGATGCCAAAACTAGACATGGCTCTATACAGCTCGTCCCTGTAGATGCTGTCATATGTGGCCTTAAAATCGATAAAAAGATGGTGGGTGTCGATTTGGTGTTCTTGATTTTTTTTCATTATCTGCCGTATTGTGAATATTTGATCAACTGTGGACTTTCCTGGTCTAAACCCACACTGATAAGGACCTATCAGGTTGTTACATATGGACTTTAGACGTTCACATTATTACAGCAGAGAAGATTTTATAGGCGATGTTAAGTAGACTGATTCCTCTATAGTTGGTGCAGTTTAGAAGGTCTCCTTTTTTCAGGATCAGGCAAACAATACTGAGGTTCCATTCATCGGCATGCTTCCTTCAGACCATATTTTATAGATAAGTTGGTGCATGCTCCTAACCAACTTATCTCCAGCTGCTTTAAAGAGCTCGGCATTCAAGCCATCTGCTCCAGCGGCTTTATTAGACTTCAGCTTAGATATGGCAATCTTTACCTTGTCTAAGTCGGGAGGACGGGATTGTTGGCTTTCGTCGTCTATGTTGAATGGATCATCCTGCCTGACAGCGGAATTCAGTTCGTCGTCGCCGTTATACAGTCTGCAGAAGTGGTCCTTCCATATCCTCACTGCGGTTCCACTATGATGTGTCCACTTTCGTTTTTGCAGTCTTCGGTTCTAGTTTATGTACCTGTGAATTTCGTTTCACCTGTTCATAAAGCTTTCGAACTTCATTCCTGCTTTTTAACCTCGTGACATCTTCGACCGCAATATGATCAATCTGGTTGACGGTAGATTGATATGGGGAACTCCAAGTTCTTTTGTGGATGTTGAAGTGTGGAAAATGCGTACTGGCTATGTACCACGACGTTTTGCCCCGCAAAATCTATGAGCCTGAATCCATTGTCGGAAGTGTTGTCGTGCAGGCTGTTTACCCGATTATTCCACCAAAGATGTCTTCCCTTCCTAGCTTGGCATTAAAATCGCCCAGGGCTATTTTAAGATCGTAGCTAGGGCACTTATTATATGTTTTGTCTAAGAGCTCGAAGAACATATCTTTCTCTTCTGTGGGGGCGTGCGCGCATGTAAAGCTAATGTTGCCGAATTGAGCCTTGATGCGAATGGTCATGAGGCGCTCATTGATGCACCTATAGCTCAAGACTTCTTGCCTAGGTCTGGCTCCAATGACGAAGCCGCATCCAATTAAGCGCTGTTAGTTTTCGTGGTAGCAATCGCCCTAAAAATATGGGGACGGCACTATCTTTCAAAAGTCTATCCAATTACTAGCATATTATGCTGATGACATTGACATAATCGGAAGAACTCAGCGTGATGTCAATGGGGCTTTTGTGAGTATTGAGGCAGAAGAGGCAAAAATGGATTTAACGGTTAATGAGGGCAAAATAATGGACATGCTGTCGTCAAGAAAGGACTTACAACACCGACGTCTTGGTCAAAACGTCACCATCGATAGACGTAGCTTTGATGTAGTCAATGACTTCGTCTACCTAGGGTCTGCTTTAAACACAGAAAACAACACCAGCGCTGAGATCAAACGCAGAATAACTCTTGCTTACCGCTGTTTCTTTGGACTTAGAAGGCAATTGATGGGTAAGGTTCTCTCTCGAGGGACCACAGTGTTGCAATATAAGACCCTTATCATCCCCGTCCTGCTATACAGTGCAGAAGCATGGACTATGACAAAAGCGGATGAAAGCACCTTGGGTCGCTTCGATAGAAAAGTTCTTCGTGTGATCT
This sequence comes from Eupeodes corollae, assembly GCF_945859685.1. Taxonomy (NCBI): domain Eukaryota; kingdom Metazoa; phylum Arthropoda; class Insecta; order Diptera; family Syrphidae; genus Eupeodes; species Eupeodes corollae. Next base: position 45,121,637 of record NC_079147.1, read on the forward strand.
ACGGTACCGTATACATCGAAGGGGAGTGGAGGAGAAGATTGAACGACGAGCTGAACGGGCTGTACAGCGACGTAGACTTAGGCAGAAGGGTAAAAGTCCAACGATTAAGATGGCTGGGTCACGTAGAGCGCACGGAAACCAATGCTCCGGCCTGGAAAATCTTTGAATATACACCCACAGGACAGCGCAGTTGGTGAAGACATTCATCATATCGATGAAACTAATCGTCATATTTATGAATAATTAATTTATCACATTAAAAAAACACACTCATCATATTAAGATATGATTTTAAAACGATCAGTTCATCATATTAATGAATACATTCATCGTATTCATAAAATACGAACGTATTCATCTTATTTATAAATAATTTCATGAAAATTAGTTCATTGTATTATATAACTAATTAAATCATTATATTGAATAATTTAGTTCGTTATATTGATGAAAAAATTCTTCATATTAATGAATGCTATCATATCATATAATAATTTTTGTTCATCACATTGGAGACATTTGTTTATAAAATCCATGAGTATTTCATAAAATGGAAAATTGTTCATCATATTGATAAACGAATTTATCAGTGTTGTGAAATTGTTTCGTCAAAAATGTTTATCATTATAAAAAAGAAACAGTTCACCATTTGAAGAAAAATTAGGGATACATTTGTTTAATCATGTTAATGAAACATATTGAGAAAGGATGTACGAGATTTATCAGTTATGACTTTCATCATATGAACGAATTATTAACCTTAAACATGAAAAGGTTCAAACAAACTGAATAATGATATACAAGATTTATTAGTGAAGAATTTCATCATATTGACGATTTTGAAAAGGTTCACTGGACTAAAATTGATGAATTTCCATTGAAGAGCTTTTTCATCTACTTCACCCACCGGATGGGTTCAGTGCACCGAAAAATAAAATAAAATGTTTTAAGGTCATCGGCCACATTGTTAATCTAATAACCCCAAACTTTAGTTGGAAACGTGACGTGACTTCTAAATGTGTCCATGAATTAATTTAGTAGCAATTTTTATTTTATTTAGTATTAAAATCAAGGACCTATTAAATTTCTTAAGAGAAATTTTGTATTTCATCAAACCGTTAGTCCACATACATACATATCACTAAAATATGTAGACTTTTATACTTCTATCATGCTTTTTTAAATTAATGCACAATCTCAATTAAAAACAATTTTTCTCTGAAGTTATAAATGTTGTCTTTTAATTTTTACCATTTTTTCCATGACCAGCAACAAATCAAAAAGAATATCTTAAATAAATGGAAACTCAAAACTCACTAAGCAATTAAAAGAGTGTTTTTCTATAATTCCACTTTCCACCCATTTCATTTTAAGTTGAATATTTATTTATATTTATATATTTTTTTTTATATATTTTCTGCTATTATTTATAATATTAATGAGATAAGTTTTCCTCAACGTTTAATGAGTTTTGAGCTCTCAAAGACAATTTTTGGCATTGAATTGGCGCGGGTAAGTTTGAAACCTAAGAAGAAGATAAGGAAGAAGAGTTAGAGGGAAACAGAAAGAAGTGTAAAAATTGTGTTGAATTAAAAAATAGGATCACAGCATCGAAACTTTTTCATATTTAATGACTTTGTTGTGTCTTTTCCGACAACCATCATCTTGATAAACTTCTCATCCTTATCTCGAAAGTTGATCCTTTTCAAATGGCAAAAGACTAAAGGCGACCAATTGATAGTCAGCTTTTCTTCAAAAAAAAGAGGTGGCTATATGTACTTCGAAGGGCTGAATCATAAATATAACTCTCACCTAAAGCTTCAAACTATACCAACCCCAAAACCAAACCCAACCATCATAATATAACTCCTTCCACATTTTCGTCCTTCGTTACTGTTGCTAGTGATTATGATGGCTAAGAGGCCAAAAGAACCATCAAAGGAGGAGTGAAGGAGAAGTGCAGGGCAGAGCAGAGAATGGAGCATCGCATCGCAGCATAGAGTGTAAATAGATGAAAAAGATTTTCATTTTACTCACAAAACTCGCGCAAATATTTCGAATGCTATTTTCTCGACAACACTTCCATTGCATTATCCTTACACTGAATTGAATTGAATTAAATTATAAAACATGAACGTTGAAGAATATTTCCACTGCGTCATATTTTATTTATAAACTGAGCACTTCGAGAACACTGAAACCAGCAGTGACAGCTAGCTAGTTGTGGATTGTTGGGCTTGAGCTTGAGTTTGGGCTTGGGTGTCGTCGTCGTCATCGCTCTATCTCCTAATATTCCTACCTATACCTATCGCTATCAGGGTCTAGGTTTGGATTTGGGTAAGGGTTTGGGTTTGGTTCTGTAGGTCGTCGAGGTTTTAGGGTCTAGAGGGTTGGGTCTTCGGTTTGTTGGGAAGTTATATTATATAGGGTCGAGGATCCGAAGATGGCTCCACCTCTATCTCCATAGTTAAGCAAGTTACCCACGAGTAGACCTTCACACCCTATTCAACTAATATACTTTCATATAGAAATTTTCTTACAGCGAAATGCTTTTAGTTTATCACAATCTGGCGGATAGCAGAAAAGGCTTCTACTTTTTTGTATGAGCAACATCGTCATCCTATAACTCGAAAAGCTGTAGTGTATAGTCTCGTAGCCGTCCTTATAGTCGTCGTCGTTGTTCGTCGGCATCAGTCTTAATTTATTAATGACTTAGAAACTTTGGTGCGATGTGATGAGTTATCATCCATGCTGCATCACCGTAAGGTTTCTTTCTCAAGAAGTTCTTCTTACACAGCTCTGGTTTTCATTCTAGCCATCAAGCACATTCAATGCAATATTCGTAACGTTCAAAAGAAGCGGATTAATAGTGCACGTCCGATCATTTCAGTCATAAAAAGTTTAAAATTGCAGGTAACTGCTGAATGCAATATCTAAATATAATAAATTTATGGTGTTTTTTAACTGAAATATGAAATAAAACCTTAAGTGACAAAAGAAAAATATAACAATAAAAACAAATGATGGTATTTTTAAGTTCATGCAAAAATAAATTCAAAACAACTTTAATAAAAATAAAATAACAATTAAATTAAATAATGAATTAAAAAGAACATGAAATTGCTTTTGTTGGATGTGAGAAACTGTCACTTTGGAGACGCTTTTTAAATTTAATTCTTTGCTGAAAAACTTTAGAATTTTTGCAGTATTAATAAAAAAATTCAGATGCCAGTTATGGAAACGTTCATTTAAGTTTATAGCCTGATTTTATTTACCAGTATAGTCTATGTTTTTTTAAAAGAAACAACAATTGTTTAACGGAACGTGAGGTTAAAGGTCGGACAAACGTTATGTAAACGATTGGTTCACGTAAGGGTTAGTAGATCTCTTGGACAATTTTTTAACGAAACCTTATGCAAAAGTTTGTGAACATCATTGTTAAGCTCTAAGCAGTTTTTGGTGCACTGGGTTAAGAAATTGTAGAGATCGATATTGAAAATTCTTGAAACCTAAGCCATGACCAGGAAACTACTGTCCAATTTCGACAAAACAAAATCGCGCTCGACTAGGTACCTAGATTATGTACGACTGCTTGTAATCGTAATAATAGGTCACATAAAAATAAATTGCACCTTGGTACAAATAACATGTGATACGAAGAAGAACAAGAAGACACAGTCGACTTCTTATGACACTATCTGGCACTTTGCTTCACTAGAAGCAGACACTTCTTCAAAAATTTTAAAGAATTTGAAGATATTCCAATAGTAAGGATATTAGGCTTTACTAAAGCCTCTAAATGACTACCAGAAAAATACAATTCATAGTATGATAGGTCTAATCCTATCAACCTAACCTAACCAACGGATAAAGAGTTCATATCAACTTCATTTCCATTTTCCTAGACTCTTAGCGTTCGTTTGCAGTGGTAGATCTATTTTTTTAGGAACCGTGCTGTGTTGGGGTATTTAAGGATCTGCAAGTAAGCTAAGGAATTCATATTGAATGCTTTAGAAAATGTTTGTTTTATCATTTCCTTTTTCTACCTATTTTTATGAATTGGAGTTATAAAAGATGTTTTCCATATTCAAGAAAATGTTTTTTTTTCAGATATCGATAATTGTAAAATTTTGGATAGAGGAGTTCCTACCTCTGACCCTAATAAATACATAATCAGTGTATTACTGCCTCTTGGCACATCAGACCATTGTATCGTATCTGTAAGTTTCTCATGTCAAAAAAAAAACAGTTAAAGAAAAAACTGCTAAGAGAACCGTTTGGCAATATAAAAAAAACCAATAGGGTCTCAATGAATTCTTCAGGAACTTTAATTGCCCACTATGCTTCCATGATAGTGACGTATAGATTCCAGCGGAGATATGATTACAAATTTAATTCTTTCTGTAATGAGAAATTTATTCCGAATAGGGAATCCACAACTAACCCAAGGAAAACTCATGGTTTAATTTGAGCTGCAAAGAGGTTATCTGGTTGAAAGTTTCCGAATTTAAAAGCCACTGAGGAAAATCAAAATAAGTTCAAATAAGCTAGGAAGACCTGCAACGGTCATATTCGACGCCTTCAATTTGTGCATGACCTGAAATGATGGCACAAAATACTAAAATGTCCCAAAGATAGTAAAAATGTCTGGTCATTTGTAAAAAACTTACAAAACACCACGTCATCCTTGGTTCCAACGCTCGTTCACAATAACACTCCCTTTGTAACAGCGATAATATACTTGCAGAGCAGTTTACTATTAACTTGACGCTACCGGAGAGCGCTACGAGTCCTCCTGTTCTTCAGATCGTAAACGATTCTATGGGGCGAATCTTCTAGCGCACTACTGCAGTCGCAAGAGTACTAAAAGGCCGTGACATACACAAATCCACTGGATATAGTGTTCCCACTATTGTTCTGAAGAGATGTTCTTTAAGCCTGGCAAAACCACTGCGTAAGCTGGATGAAAAACTGCATTTGTCCAGCCTGTCCCTAAAAAAGGCGAATCCTCCTCCACCTATAACTAAGGTCCAATTGCACTTACGTCTCTTCTTTCCAAGGTCATAAAAACGCTGATTAATTTTCAGCTTAAAAAATATCTTGAAGAACGGAAGCTTCTTAAATACCGACAGTATGACTGGTGATCTCATGGTTTATCTCACCGAACAGTGCAACACATGTTTACATTGTTTTTCGGAATGTAAGGCTATTGCACTTGATATTTCAAAGACATTTGAAAGAGTTTGGCACCAAGCTCTATTATCGAAAATGATTGCTTTTGGTATTGGTGAATCTATTCTTCTTCGGATTAGACACTACCTTTCGAACCGTTCAATACAAGTTGTATTGTATGGTTTGAAATCTGAAACTCATAAAATAATTGTTTGTGTCCCCCAAGGCTCCAGTTTGTCTCCGACTTTCTACCTCATATTAATAAACGATCTCTTGTCTGTCACTTTTAATCCATTAAACTGCTTCGCTGATAACAGTAACCTTAGTTTTTCTTTATTCATTTCTTTATTCTTATGATTGTTCTTCGAATGGGGACTAGCAACGGCAGCGTATGATAAGCTCATTAAATTCTGATCTCGACAGCATTGTACAATGGGGATCTAGGAACCGTCTAGAATTTATGGCTGAAACACAAACACGCTTCAGTTTCGGCTTCGCCTGACGTTTACGAGTTCAGCCATAGGAATTCAATGCATGCTATCACAATGGAGCTTCGACCTCACGTTTCGTTTGACAATCGTAAGGAAAAGAACGTAATGAAACGTAATGTGACTCCGAACGGAAGCTCTAGTTCAATTATCTGAACATTTGCTTTGTCTGACAGTTTAACAGCTGTAAAAAAATGTCAACAAACAAAATATTTGCTCTTTGGAGGGATGAAATAATAGAAATGTCATTCAAAGCAACCCCGAAGCAAGCCCACCGTAACGCAGACGAAGCCGAAGCTGAAGCGTGTTTGTGATTTAGCCATTAATGCTACAAAAACTCAATGCTATCTTCCGTCGTGAAAGCCACCCCCGATGCCACTATCCATCAGCGACTTGCATCTAGTAAACTAATCAACTTTCAGTACTCGGTATGTGTATCACAGATCCCCTCTTATGGAATGATCACTTTTCGATATTGCCAAAAATGCTGTTAGGTGCTTAGGATTTCTCCGACGACGGTGCAAGAAATGTTTCACCCCTTCTGATCTGGCTGTAATTTACAAAGTCTTACTTGAATATAATTCACATAATTGAGCAGGTGCGCCTTAAACAAGTTTAAGTCTTTTAGATAGGATCCACGATCTTTTGTGCTTAAAGCACTACAGAGCATCCTAGGTGTTCATATCAGGGACCTAAAATCTCAGTAGGCATATCTCAAAGGCAAGCTAACTGAGACGGGTTTGCATGACAGAACGCGCACCATTGTGAAGGCAGTTCAATATGATGAATTTATTGTTTCTATACCTTCCTAGATATAGAAGCACCTTTCTTTCAATAACCTCCTAGCTAAATCAATTTGCAAAGCACTTTCTCACTTGGGGTGGAGGATTTTATTTGAGAATGGATAATTCCTATGCTAAGTAATAGAAGGTTTCAAGTTTCGTTAGGTTACCAGACCCTAGGATGTTGTTCTCTCTCCGCTAATATGGATTTTAGTGACGGATAAAATACCCGTTAAGTCAAAAAGTTGTGGTGTAAAGGTGGTAGCTTATGGTGATCATTGGTTTTCTGTTGTATTGAAAGTTCTTCACCTTGATTAGGGAAACTTCAGAGATGGCTCTGAAGAAAGTTAGCTAATAGGTCACGAGCCTTAAGGAATCAAACTGTTAGTTTTTCTATTAGGATGGCAAAACTAAAATACTGATTCCAGCGGATATTTTCGTCACAGAAACCGACTGCTGCAGCTTTGCCTTGAACTTTAGTAAACATTTTAAAGTCATGTCAGTCAAAGTAGTTCAAGTCATTTAAGTATGCGAAATACTTAAATCTAACTTAAACCAAAATAGAGGCTACACTGAAAGCCAGTCCGCTGTTATAGTGGCTATCAGTCGACTACAACATCCTCTATATTGCTCCAACGGGAAGGGTAAATATTTCTCTTGGAGCTACAACGGGCACAATTTTCTCAATTTACTTGAAAAACTCGAACGGTAGGTGGAAGAGTCTAATGGACTTTACCATATCCAGGAAGATACCTAGACCCAGGCATGATATAGCCAGGATCACTGCAATATGCACCGGACACTGGCCAATAGGAGAGCATGCAGCAAGTTGGGTATTCCTAAAAATACTCATTATAGTAAAAAGGTGTAGATTGGCTTTAACCAAACTAAGGCAAACCTTGACATTTCTTAAAACTTTATTAAAATTGTTTAGTTTATGGTGTGCTTCAAATTTTAAGTTTTTCATTATAATTATGAGGTAAGAGAATGTGTTTTAAGAGAGACCATAACTTTCACTATATAGAGTCCTTTACACTTCATATTGGTTAAAGTTGTAGCTGTAGGTGTATCGTAAAAGGTTGTAGCCGAATAAGATAAGATTCACTCAACCAAAATAACTTCCACTTTATTTAACAAATTTCAAAAATAATAGGATATGAATGTTGAACATGAATAATAAATAATTTAACTTCTATAGAAATAAAGTTAACTTTTGCCCAAAACAATGAAGCAAAGATAGTTTCAATACAATAAGCGCCATCATCATGGCCATCAAATTTCAATGTTAATCCTTTTTCGAAATAATCCTTCTAGCTTGCCCCTAAAGTAAATATACGTTGGTTTGGTATATCTATAAAATTGCATAACCAAAAACTAAATTATAAGGTACCTATTTTGTATCTATGTATGTGTAGGTTTACCTGTAGGTTAGGTTAGAGAATATCAAAATAATTGCTCGTACAAGCATTAAGTTAAGTGAACTTTGCAATTTTGATAAGCAATTAAATTATGGGTAAGCCGGAGAGGTTTCCATGCTTTATGAGAAACAAGTACCTATGTATTGTATATTGTTGAATCACTTTAGTATGTAAATAGTTTCACAAAAGATATATCTACGTTAAGGTAACTAAACTACACTATACCTACCTAACTTGCAACTTTCATTGTGTATTTAAGTACAAAAGAATGTTGTTTTATGGTTATCCTGGTAAAAATGAAAAGGTAAATTAGATTAAGCTTGAAAAGGAAAAGATTGTTTTTTTCCAAATTTTATTTTATTCTATTTTAAAAGGATAATCTGACCTGAGATCATAAAATAAAAACAAAAATAAACAAAGTATTATTTTCTTTAACATTAATTCGGGGCTGTATACAAATGGAGCTTGAATTTGACTTCTTCTGTTACATTTGTATTTGGCTGTTTTCGTTGCTGTTGCCTGAAAGCGGCGATGTGGTTCTGCCTCCTGTAAAAGGTTCGTCTTCCCGCTGCTCTTCCAACTTATTTCCCACCTTTAACGATAAAATATATGTAATATAAATGAAATAAAAAAATCACTCAGCGCTCTTATATACCTATACCTTCCTACTTAACTACCTTTTTGCCTGATGGTAGCTGGCTTGGTTGTATTGTCAAACCTCTGCCCATAACGGAAATCGGGAACATAAATAAGGCCCTAATGTCACTTAAGTACCTTCATTACTTCACATTTAGCGCAATTACATTTTAAATCGGAATTTACGACCATAAAACGAGAGAAAAGTGATACAACCACCCAAAAATTGTGTAAAGAGCTCTTAACTGTAACGAAAGTGGAAATGAGTCTAGACAATAGAAAAAATAAAACCCAAACCAAAGGACACAACATAAGACAAATACAGATAGGGCAAGGACGAGGAAGAGGAAAAAGCGAGAAAGAGTGACAGCAGCGACAATGTAAAAGTGCGGAAGTAGAAAAGAAAGGATGCGATCCATACATATATATACATAAATAAAAAGGATGCTACTTGCTTAAACCCAAACCACAGGATAAATTGGAAAGTTATGCGTGTTTGGTAGGATGAGTGGAAAGTATGGGAAGACGCCAAGAAGCGTGCGAGTTCACATTCACAACAACTAACTTAGCTACAACAGTGTGTTTTGGGGGCTTCAAGCCTCTTGTTGAGAAATTGTTTTCGTTTTCACTTAACAGGCTCCAGGGAATAAGATATTTCTATGTGGGTCTATGCGTTGCGTTATCATGAGATACATGACATCGCCCATAGTTAGTAGGTATAAATAATGAAGGACATTCAGCAGACAAATTTATAGTTTTACTTGTGTTTTACTTAAGGTCTATACAATGGTCAACTCTGAAGAAGAGTGGTGATCCTAGAAGAGTAACTGTAAGTGTTATGAATGACTACAACTCTTGATTTGCTGTATGGAACATAACTATAAGCTACTTTACCTCTATGTTCAAAATGGTCATTTGTAATCAGAAATTAATTTAATAACTTGGATGCTGTGATTTTAAGTCCTAATAATAATTTAAATATATTGAAGTATTTGAAGAACTAAATTGAAATTATTAAATAGATATGAATTTTGAGATTAAAGTTTATTCTGAAAAGGATCCATCTTCTTCGTTTAATGTTTTCAACTCGAAGTTGCAAAAGCATATAAATACATGTTCTTCTTTTTCCATTAAAAATAATAAAACGAAGTTTTTAAAACCTTGAATGAGCCATTATTAAAACATCCAAATAATACAAAACTTCGCAAATAATATGATTCATTGCGTAAAGCTCTTAAAGCTTACATTGAATCCACTCGTAAAAATTACTATTCCAATGCAGATGAGTTGGTGCATGCTCCCTACCAAGTCATCGCCTGCTGCTTTTAATAGTTTGGCAGCCATGCCGTTAGCTCCAACAGCTTTGTTTGACTTCAGTTTAGATAGGTATAGCTATCTTCACTTCGTCGAGGTCGGGTAGGAGGAACTGTTGATCTGCGTCGCCGAGGTTGAGTGGTTCTATCTCCCTTACAGCAGAATTCGGTTCATCATCGCCGTTATATAATTTGGAGAAGTCTTTCCATATTCTCAACATAGACTGTGGTTCTACCACGATGTTCCCCTGATCATTCTTTAGGCTTCGGTTCGTTCCTTGTACATTTGGGAAGTTTTTTGTACCTTTTGGTAAAATTTATGCACCTCATTCCTGTTGTGACATCCCTCTATCTACTCGATTTCGCGCTTCTCATATTCTCTCTTTTTCCATCTAAGAAGCCGGTGTTCTTCTCTCCTCTTCTGCCCATAGAGCTCGCAATCAGCTCTGGTCCTTCTGTGTGGCGCCATTTTGTATGCCTTTTGTTTCGCTGCGTGCGCTTTTCGTTGTTGCGGCCGTGTGAAACCTAGCACTTCAGAGGCGGTATCTCTGATGGCTGCAAGGCAATGTTGCCACTGTTTATCAATGCTTAATGCAGGAAGCATAGGACTCCTTAAGGGGTTATTAGATACTCGATCGGAAAAGGAAATGGCAGTCTCTTGCGAAAGTAGCCGTCTAACGTCGAATCTTCTCATAGTACTTCCAAGTTTTGGCTTGGATCGGGATATCCGTAGCCGTACCTTGACTACAACGAGGTAGTGGTCCGAGTCAATGTTGGCCCATAGGAAAGTTTGGACATCTTGTATACTGGAGAAGTGTGGTACGACTATCGAAATGTGATCAATCTGGTTGACAGTTGATTGATCAGTAGATTTCCATGTCCCCTTGTGGATATCAAGATGTGGGAACTGCATACTAGCTACCTAAACGTCTTAGCCCGCAGCAAAATCGATCAGCCTGAATCCGTTGTCGGAAGTAGTATCGTGCAGGCAGTATTTCCCGATTGTGCCACCAAAGTTGTAATATCTTCCTAGCTTGTTAAAATGTCCTAAGATAATTTTAATGTCATAACTAGGGCACTGCTCACAAGTCCAAGAGCTCGAAGAATATGTCTTTGGTGTCTTCATCTTTATCCTCTGTTGGGGCATGTGCGCATATTAGGCTTATGTTGGCAAATTTAGCTTTGATGCGGATAATCGTGATGCGCTCGATCACACTGTTGAAACTCAAAACGTTTTGGCTGAGTCTAGTTCCAACAATAAATTAACACCCAAATAGACGCTGTCTTTGTTCTCGGTAACAATAGCCGAAGTATACATCGCAGTCTTTTAGTTTGCCCGGCCCATCCCATCGTACTTCTTAGATGGCCTTTATATCTGCAGTTTATGGCTTCCGCTAATTGTTCGCATCTGCACATACAGATGCAAAGTTCGTTGTCCTTATTGTCAACAGTCAATCCAGCCGTACCTGGAGGGACAGATCCTAAGTATAATTCTAAGGACGGTGAGCCAGGAAAATTCTTCTTATATGCTTGTATTCCGAATATTCCGTAGAAGGTAAGGGAGCTGTAGACGCCACCGTTGATTCCATCTCGAGAATTCGTCCGCTTTCATCTGGATAGAGGTGCCTTAATGGAAACACCTCTCCCCCCTCTCTCGTTTGCTGCCTCCAACACCTTCCACTGGGGTTAGAACCCAATCTCCAGTTTAGGTACTAGGCACCCGTTCGATGTTCACCGCGGGGAGGTGAGTGTGGGAGTTGATAGACAGAGGTGTGGTTTGAGAAAAACCTGTGGATGCTTGTGTCCTCTTGAATGCACAATGCACATGTCTACCAATTGAACATGTCTACAATTTGAACATCGATTAGAGTGTACTTCTCTCGAGTTTCTTGTTACGATTTTCTGCTTTATTTGCCTTTCAAAAATTTGTCTTTTTAAGATATATACGAATGTTTTTCCTGACCATTCAAAAATCTTCCGGGGATCGTGTTTTTAAGTTTTTGTTGTTTTCATGTTATTGTCTGTAAAACAAAATTTGTTTGAAATCAAAATCTTAGAATCTTTAAAACGTCGAACAATTTCAAAAACTGACTTTCAATTGGACAAATTAGACGAACTGCAATAACTTCCTATGGCAAGTTACAAATTAAGTACTAAGGATAAAGCTTAAAATCAAAGTAAATACTAACCCGAAACGACCGTTTTTAGAAGACATTTGAAAAACACTTTTTCTCTCCCTCTCATCCTTCACTATATTTTGATTTTTGATGTTCGATATGTGAGGTTTACTTATCGCAATCAGTATTTGAAATCTAGTCAAGCATTAAGTTGTATGTATACAATTTATCAGACATCAAGCTTTTTATACTCAATTTCTTAACTACTGCCAATAAAACTAAATTTGAGTCTCTAAAAATACACAAAATTCCCTATCCACCATTTTATTCCAATTTGGCATTTGGAAATCTTTGTTTGTCAAAGTTCCTATACCTAAATACGACCAACTCCTCTGCGATACAATTTGTTTACATCAATTTGATTCTCCAACATGAATTTCCTCTCATCTCTGAAGTAAGGTACCTATAGCTACCTAAATCCTTTAAGACATTCATATGTTTATTTGCCAAACATAATAAACATAAAAAATGGTGCAACAAAATAATGCCAATCATTGGTTGACAAATGCAAATAAAGTGCGCATCCTTTGGAAAATTTCAACCCACGACCAACGTCGTTGTCGTTGAAGTCGTCATCCTCAACGACAAAAACGATGATAGGAGGACGAAAACAGGTGGTGGGTTTCCGGATACATACACTTAGCTACCGCTTTATTTCTGCCCCCTTTTTCTATCACCCTTTGGCATTCCGATCCAATCATAGAGTCCTTAAGCAAATATCTCCCAGTGTGCACAGACATAGCGCGCAAGGACCTCTATAACTGCTTTCATGGGATTCCATCAAAGGCAACTTAATTTCATAGCACCATCAATATGTCAACACTGGTAAACATCAAAAACAAAGTGCAAAAGAGGTGGGGGATGGCGGCTGGTATGATGCAGGAGCAGGTTCTTCCATTTTCGCCATATAGCAGATGAATGCCATATACCAAAAGTCAAACATTACCATTTTTCAATGGAATCGCATCTGCTGAGAGTTCGAGAGTCGTCGTAGTCGTTTTCGTCGTCATCATCGTCGTAGTCATCGTCATCTACGAAGCGTGAAGGTTTAACGCTTTAGGAACGAAAAATTGGCTTTTCATCGATTCGATGCGCTCCAAAAGTAGGTACGAACCATACCTCTTGCCGATGAAGAATAAAGCTGAGGAAGTAGATGATCCTTCAGGAGCGACATATGCTCCCATCGGTATACACACATCGCTTATTCTGGTTGTATATTTGTGTGTGTCAAATAAGCAATCAGACAGAATCAGAAGTGTTCGCTTCCATTTGATCGATTTTGTTTGTCTTCGATTCCAAATTTTTCCCTTCCTGGATGCGATGGCTTATATGTCTATATTTTTTCCAGCCCTGATGCATACGGAACCATACCACACCACACTACACGACACCACCAAGACCGATACCAAAACATTTAAACTCCCGCAGCACCAGAAGCAGGAGCAAGCAGAATCCCGCTTAAGTCTTAACTCCATCACATCCGGCAATGTAATTGATTGGCAACATTACGAATCGGCAGCTTAAGTTCGAGAGAATATCCTAGATGAAGGCGAGAGGCGTAGTTACAAGACTTACCTTACCTATAGCAGCTTCTCGTATACCACAGTTTAACTACAAGCAAGGGACTGGTTGCAGAGGTTGACTTGACATACAGACATACAACATCCGAAATCCAATCCGTCAGTCAAACTCAATTAATTTGCTTCACTTGATGCCTGCTACTTCGTTGGATGCAAAAAAGAAGAAGAGTCCTTTTTTTCACTTGTTTCAGACGAAAGTTATCACCAAGGATGGAATATACATATATACCATAGGTGGGTACCTTTAATTTATCTGCATTTTGCCTATTTTTACATAAAAGATGGTTTTTCTAGCACTTATCACATTTAGTAGCACAAATTAGTATACCTTCAGCTTTTGTTGTAGGGTTGCCATTGATTGGAATTTATTATGATGACTTACTCTTTAAGATCATCCTTGAATATTCTTATAAAACTTAGAATTAGAAACCTTCACAATAGTTCATTTTAAGGATATCCAGTAATACTATCATTGATTTTTATTGAAAAATTTTTAGGAGCATTGTATGAACGACTTTATAACCCGGTGTACATATTTTTTCATCGTTAGGTAGTCTTTTAAGCAATCATAATAACTATGAGAAAGAAAGTGCACTGTCTTGCACGAACTTAATCATGTATCCAAAAACACTGTTTACAAATAGTACTAAGGTATATTTAAAATTTTAAAAATGTACCTTTTAAAAAAGATTGTCTTCAAAAATTTAAATACCATTTAATTTACCAAAAAACTTTGATTTATAAAATTTATTTTCAAAAATCTTTGGACCAGTTTTCTTTTTTATCAATTTTGTTTATTTAAATTTGATTTTCGTAAAAAACATTATGACAAGTTTTCAAGATATGGAATTAAAAAAATAAAAATGGTAACATTTTTTTAAAAATCCAAAAATAAAAAACGACATTTTGTATAATTAAATGAAAAACATTTGAGAGCTTATGCAAAAAAATGTATTGACATCGTTTTAATATTTCTTGAGAAAACTTAAAAAAATTATTGTTCTATGGGGTATCTTTCTGGAACAATACAAAAAATATTTTTTTTTTGACAAAATCCAAATTATGAAAAAATATTAAGATAAAATTTAACAAAAATGTATCGCTTTATTTTTACGAAAAGTTAATACACATAAACTACTGAAAAAACAAATCAGTATATAAAACCTTGATTTCCAAGATAGATAGACGGCATTGGGGACCAACTTTTACGACTTCTGTACGATCTACTAAACTAAAAATGTAATGAAATTTCTTCACTACTTATAAATATTCAATCAAGAGTATATGTATGAAGCTGGTAGCAGGTAGGTAGGTAGAAATTTCGATCTCAAGGCAACCTAGCCTGAGATCCAATTAGCGCTGTAGTGCGTCGTTTTGATACCAAAAACTCGTTTGAACTGTGATTGAAAGGGACAGATTTATAGAGAAGCTTCATAGCGATTATGTTAGAGCCATTTTTTCTCATTGAGAATAAAGATTCGGTCTTTAATCTTTGTCTCAGATAGCTCATCAAGTTCGTGAAAGAATGTTTTTCCAAAGTATCATTACGGCAAAAGGTGTTATAAGAGATACCCAACTTCTCTGCATGAAATCCTATATGCCAATGTCCGGTACAAACCGCAACAATCCTGGCTATGTCTTGCCTTGGCCTGCATAGAAGATCGTTTGTACGGGTTTTAGAATAGATATAATGCAGTTGGGTAAATTGCTCCACCTTCGGTTTGATTCAGTTTGGTAGATAGAAAAGATTTTACCCTTCATAGCACCAAGAGGAATGTTAACCATTTCCAAATGACCTCCTTTATTGCCAGCAGTTCAGCCTGAAAAACGCTAGCAAAGTCAGGAAGCCTAAGGGATTGTGCTACATTTAGGGACTCAGAAAAGATCCCAGAACCAACTCCGCACTCCATCTTTGAGCCGTCAGTAAAGATGGTTGTGTTGAAACCTATCGACACGATGTCATCTCGATGGGAAAATAACCTTAAAACCCTTACTAAGGCTCAAAGTAGGAGTGCAGTAGTCAGTGTCTACCGAGATAATATCTGAGGGAATCAATTTCGTTGTGTTGCTGTGACCATGAGGTTTTGACAACCAGCTGTTTGATTCCTTCAGCCTAATAGCGCTGCAAGAAACTATGTATTTAATAAAAAGGTCGATTGGTAGAAGATCCAAAATAACGTTTAAGGCGTCTGTTGGGCAAGTACACATGGCCCCTGTGGTGCCCACGCAAGCTGTTCTCTGAACCTTCTTTAGCTTATTAATATTATAGGCTTTGCTAAGAGCAGTCCACCACACATTCGAACCATATGTTAAGATTGGACGTACTACGGCTGTGTACGTTCATAAAATCATCTTCGACTGAAGTCCCCACTTTTTGCCGAAAGTTTTGCTGCAGGCGTAGAAGGCAGCACAGGCCTTCTTAACCCGTACTTCAATATTTAGTGTCCAGTTTATTTTAGGGTCGAGTATAACTCGCAAATATTTTGAACTGGAAGACAATGATAGGATTTGACCGTTGAGTCGAGGTAGCGTGAAGGGCGGTACTTTAGTTTTGGTGGTAAAGAGCATCAGTTCAAATTTACTTTGGTTAACTCCTAGTCCACAACTCGTTGCCCAGTTGCTAACTTTCTTCAAAGCTGACTCCGTGATTTCACTTATCACAAAGGTGTACTTTCCTGACACCAATAGCACCAAATCATCCGCATAGGCTACCGCCTTCACTCCACATCTCTCTAATTTAACGAGAATTGTACTCATGACCAGAAGCCATATAAGAGGCGAAAGAACGCCAACCTGGGGTGTTCCCCTACTCACGTGTTTTGTTGCGATTGTATTGCCTAGAGTGGCTCGAATCTTCCTACCACTGAGCATGGAAATAATCAATTCTCGAATAAAGTCATCTACACCGAACTTAACAAGCGATTCTTCTATGAATTCTGAAAGGACGTTGTTAAAAGCACCTTCTATGTCTAGGAAGGTGGCAAGAGTAAATTCTTTATAATGGATTTTTTGTTCTACAGTACGCACTACCTCATGGAGGGATGGAGGGCAGTCTCCGTAGATTTGCCCTTAAGAAAAGCATGCTGAGAGCTTTCGAGAGGTTGTCCAACTAGGAATTTTCTAATATGGTAATCAAGAATGCGCTCCAAGGTTTTAAGCAAAAAAGATGATAAGTTTATTGGTCTGAAATCCTTCGCCGATTCGTGCCCTCGCCTACCCACTTTCGGGATAAAAACTACTTTGACCTGTCTCCACGACATGGGCACATGTTTGAGAAGGAGACATCCTTTGAAAATTTGTTCCAGCCATGGAGCTGCCACATCATGGAACTTTTGAAGCATAACTGGCAGTAGCCATCCATGCCTGGGGATTTATATTAAGAAACAGCATTGATGGCCCAAAAAATATTTTCTCTGGTTATAACGGAATTGACTTGCTCCACATGAGCTACGTTTAACTCTGTGGTTTCAAGCGATTCGGGGTTATCACTCTCGCAACCCGGAAAGTGCGTCTTCATCAGTAGCTCAAGAGATTCGGCTGGAGAGGCTGTCCAGGTTCCATCAGGCTTTTTTAGAAATGAAGGATTACAATGTTCCAACGAGTCAATACTCAATTTTAATTTCTATAGCAGATATTTTAGTCTATTATTTGACATTTGGTTTCTCTGATTTGAATGATAATTTCAGAATTGAAGCATCTTGTATTGATGTTTTCCGAGATGCAAATGTTCTTCATTGTCGCTGAATGAAAATGATAGATGTAGTAAGGTACTCAGTATTTGTATTTTTTAATAATTCATATTTTATATTTTTGACAACCGATTTCAAGCAGGCAAACAGGCAAAAACTAGATTGAATTAACAAAAATCAAATAAAATCACAAGTTTGCTCCAATAACTTTTAGTATTTTGGGCAGTTCAAAATCGAAAATAGAATGGTGAGAAAATATTTATCTTAGCATTATTCGATTTTAATATTCACCCAGATTTATTGTTATTGATTTAATTATCTTTCAAAACGATAAGAGAGATTACATGATATTTACTTATAATAGTTTAAAAAATATTTTGAATTTGGTGGCCTTCCTATTACGTAGGTACTAGACATGAATTTCCGTTTGTTAAGAATCCCCCCTAATTTCCATAACGCTATTTCTGAAAACTTAAAATTAACATAAAATCCTCCAAAAAAGAAAAACAAAACATCATAAAAATAAATAGAGGTCTATCAAGGAAGAATCAGAGGCGCAGTCAAAATTGAAATTATTAACTCTTAACCGTTGCCTTTGGTGAATTAATTTCAATTTATATAAAATTCAGTAGGAAGGTCCTTGTCCTTTTACGCTCGTAGTTAATAAGTGAATTACAGATTTTTGGACATCCATGAACAATGAAGAGAACATCCCTTTAACAACACGATAATCCCGTTTTGTGAATGTTAAAACTTTTATATCCTACCCCTTTCTCAATGCTGTCTATTCCAGATACCCCAGATATACCATACTTACGAAAACAATCTTACATATTTATATATCAAAGGTCAAAAAGTTAATTTCCTAGTTTTCTAATTATAATCCTTGCTAATTTTTGTCTTTCGTTTATATACATTTTCACAGACAAAAACCTATCAAGCCTTATACATACCTTAACAGAAAAGGATAACTTAAGAAAACGTACACGAATAAGACGGAATGAACAAATAAGAAGAACAACAACAAATAAAATAGCATCACCCGAGGTCCCATTAGCTAAATAGGAAAAGTTTTTTGCCCTCGTCCTCGTTCAAAATTTGTTTAGCAATAAGGTAGTTTCCAAATGATGACAAAAACCGAATGAACAACCAAAAGAAAAGAATTTAGAATGGAATGGAATGGTTGCCAATGGGAACGGTAACGGATATGGAAGGATATAAAGCTATACAACAAAGGATTTTTCGGAACTTAAGGCAATGAATATTGCAATCATCATGAATTCAAATTGGGGGAATTCGGGTTTGAGGAAGACACTGAGGAAGGAGGGGAGGGTTGGAGCGTTGGATGACGATGGTTGAATTTGTTTTAATTTTTTCGGGCAAATAAGCTGGAACTTTTAGTATGTCTACTCTACTCATTAATATTCGATATAGCACTTATGAAACTAAGCTTGGCTGTCGGCTAAGATGGGGAGCAAATTAAATTTTAGTGATAATTGATTTTTCAAAATGCTTTGGTACACAACAGAAAGCGGTGTTCTTTCCCGATTTGAAGCTGGATTATTAGAACTATAGCTTTTAAAGTTGATAATTTGACCGATAAGTTTTCCTTCATCTTTATTTTTTAAACCTGAATGATTAATATATGAAAGTTAATAACTATTTTACTGATGTGTAATTGAGTGAGTGATTGATTGAAACCGAAATGATAATGTTCAATGATCGATACTACCTTTCGTTTGCCAGTGAGGCTATACAAAATTAAACACAAATTTAGGGGGGCATGACATTTATTATGTATGATTTTTTTGGGATTTAGTTTCCGGTTTTTTTTATCTTGGAATTTCATGATCCTTAAGGATATTAAGGATTTGCATCCTAGATTTTGGACTATACCAATACTTGATTTTGCGGAATTTTGGATTTTCAGGGTTTTATCCCAATTTTGTATTTTGTCGGAATTTTTTTATCGAGAAGCACACCCTTCAAGATCAATAATTTCATGGCTTCTTTTGGTTTTTGTTTATTATGAGTCATTAAGAATCTGAAATTTCGAACTACTGACTTTTCTTCTTTCTATAAAAACCGTTAATTATTTTAATTTCCCAAATAAAGTTATTGTAATGGGTATGATTTGTCGAATTGTCAACATTTTCCGACTTTTCAAGTTTCCTACAATCGAAATCAAAGATTTTAAGAGAGAGGCCTTAAGCTAGACAGATGAGAAAGATGACTAAACCAACACCAAAGATATGTTCATAGAGCTCTAGGACAAAAAATATGAGTATTGGGTCTAGCTACGATATTAAAATTGTCCTGGGTGATGTTATTGCCAAGCTGGGAAGGGAAGACATCTTTGGTGGAATAATCGGGAAAACAGCATGCACAACAACACTTCCGACTACGGATTCAGGCTCATAGATTTTGCTACGGGCGAAACGTCATGGTAGCCAGTACGCGTTTTCCTGACCTCAACATTCACAAAGGAACTTGGACTTCTCCAGATCAATCTACCGTCAACCAGAGTGACCATATTGCTATCGATGCCAGGCACGCTTCCAGCATCATGGATGTACGAACTCTCCGAGGAGCTAACATCGACTGCGACCACTGCTTCGTTGTAGCCAAGGTAGCACTTCGGATTTCCAGAACCAAGGCAAATCAGGGAGGTGCTGGGAGAAGGTACAACGTCGAACAGCTACAATCGCCAAATCCTTTTCCGACCGAGTTTTTCTCGAAGTTCTGTGCCGCCAAAACAATGCATCGAAAACCAGAGGCAACATTGCCAAGATGCAATCAGAGAATCCGCCTCTGATATGCTGGGTTTCAAGCAGCCACCAACAAGGAACCCCTGGTTTGACGAGGAATGTCGGCAGGCAAATGCATCCAAACAACAGGCATGCAAAGCGGCGCTGCATAAAAGGACGAGAGCTGCTCATGACCTCTAAGAGCAGAAGAGGCGAGATTAACGCCGACTTCTCAAAAGGAAAAAGAGAGGGCATGAAAAGCATGCGGTCAAAGTTGTTGAGAGGTTTAAAAGCAGGAATGGAGTTCGAAAGTTTTATGAACAGGTGAAAGGAAATTCACAGGTACATAAACCTAGAACCGAAGGCTGCAAAGACAAAATTGGAAACATCATAGTTTAACCGCAGTCAATGCTGAGGATATTTTAAAGGACCACTTCTGCAGACTGTATAACGGCGACTACGAACTTTATTCCGCTGTCAGGCAGGATGATTTATTCAACATAGACGACGAAAGAAAACAATCCCGTCCTTCCGACTTAGACGAAATAAAGATTACCATATCTAAGCTGAAGTCTAACAAATCCGCTGGAGCAGATGGCTTGAATGCCGAGCTCTTTAAAGCAGCTGGAGATAAGTTGGTTAGGAGCATGCAATAACTTATCTATAAAATGTGTTCGGAAGGAAGCATGCCCAATGAATTGAACCTCAGTATTGTTTGCTCGATCTGAAAAAATAAGACCCTCTTAACTGGGCCAACTATAAAAGAATCAGTCTACTTAACATCGCCTATAATATCTTATCTGCCGTAATTTGTGAACGTCTAAAGCCCATCGTCAACAACCTGATAGGTCCTTATCAGTGTGGTTTTAGACCAGGAAAGTCCACAGTTGATCAAATATTCACAAAACGACAGATCCTGGAAAAAAACCCAAGAACACCAAATCGACACCCACCATCTTTTCATCGATTTCAAGGCCGCATATGACAGCATCTACGGGGACGAGCTGTATAGAGCCATGTCTAGTTTTGGCATCACTGCAAAACTCGTCTGTTTGTGCAGGATGACCATGGAGAATTCACGCTGCTCCATAAAGGTTGGAAACAACTTAACAAAACCTTTCAATGTCCAAAAATGTTTAAGATAAGGTGATGCGCTGTCATGTGATTTTTTTAACATCGTGCTTGAAAGAATAGTGCATAGGTCTTTTGTGAGTATTGAGGCAGAGGCGGAAAAAATGGGTTTAACGGTTAATGAGGGCAAAACAAAGGACATGCTGTCGTCAAGAAAGGACTTACAACACCGATGTCTTGGTCAAAACGTCACCATCGAGAGATAAAACTTTAAGGTAGTTAAGGACTTCGTCTACCTAGGCTCCGCTGTAAACGCAGAAAACAACACCAGCGCTGAGATCAAACGCAGAATAACTCTTGCTAACCGCTGTTTCTTTGGACTTAGAAGGCAATTGATGGGTAAAGTCCTCTCTCGAGGGACCCAAGTGTTGACATATAAGACCCTTATCATCCCCGTCTTTTTATACATAATGGCTTGTAGAGGGGAACATAATGGCTTGTAGAGGGGAACATAATGGCTTGTAGAGGGGAACACAAGAAATTGCGTTAGCTGGAGAGCCAACATCTTTGAAACCCTATATATTTTTTTGTTTGATATTACTTGGGAAATTTTATGAAGTCAGGCTAATGGTAGCATTCCAACATCTAGCAAAATATTACAATATTGATATATATTAATTCTTTTGATATTTTAATTTTTGTTTTTAAATTTTCAAAAATAATGTCTCGTAAATTAACTTACTTAACCAGTTAGTTTATTTGTGACTTTAAATAGATGTAGAAACAGCTTAAGCAAAGGTTCCGTCGTGTTTATTTTTAGACTCTAGATTATCGTTTAAAAGTGGGTTTTAATTGTCTGTGAATAACATAAACTGTAGTTTAATTTAGCGAAGTCAAAATCGAAACTTATCAAGGAACTATGAATATAACCCTTTATCTTCTAAAGGTCTAAAGATTCTGAACGCATCTAAAATCATTACTTCTAGTATTTTTATGGTAAGTTTAAGAAAAACGTGTTTGACAATTTCAAAATTCAATCTAGCAATCTACGGTAAATTTGAATATGTGAAAACAAACAAAAGAGAATAGTGAAAATAGAAAAACCTCACCTCATCTCTTTGTTTCTGATCTCAAAGTTTTGAAAGATATTTTAGTCGAAAATCAATTTTTAATAACTTTTATTAATTTTTTTGTTTATGTTTTTATTTATTGTAAAAAAAAACTTTCAATTCGATTTATCTCAAAATTTTACTGCATGTTAAAAAAAATATTTCTTATAAGTAAAAATTATTTGGAAGCCATAATCTCAAAAGAAAAGATGTTTGAGTCGAAATTCAATTTTTACCAACTTTGAGTTTTTTTTAGGTTTTTATTTTTTATAAAAAAAACTGTCAATTCGATTTTTCTCAAAATTGTACCAGTTGTTGAAAACGTTAGCTTTCTTTGCATTAAATTGTTTTGGTGATAAAATCATTTCGTATTCGCTAAATTTTCGGGGTGACACATTTTTTTCAGTTTTTTTATTTATAAACTAACAGTTAATTGGATTTTTTTCAAAAAATATACTTGTTTGGTATCACATTACAATATATTATATACAATTTGATTTAAGACTCTAGCGTTTTTAGTTCGTAAGATATTAAGAGTTAACCAAAATTTGCATCTTATTTTTTTAAACAACCACGCAATTTTCTTGAAAGCCATTTCTGCCTCTTTTCGCCTTATTATCTGTATAAGAAAATATATTTGAAATCGATATCTCTTCTGCTTTTATAGCTATGGACTACGAAAAAAACGTCGCGAACGTACGTACAAACGCACGCACAGACATCTTTCTAAAAATCTTTTATTTCGGCTCGAGGGATCTTGAAACTTCGAGAAATGTCAAAATTTTCAATTTGACAAATCGGACGCATTACAATAACTTCCCATGGGAATTAAAAAATAATATAATATATTTTTTGAAGAATGTCCTCCCCCTCCCCCCCAATTATTCTTTGCTTTTGCCCTTGTTTTCTTCTAAGCTCAATGAAACTAGTTTGAGTCCCTTACGAAACGTGAGAGGCTAATTATGTTAATAAAAACATTACCAAAAGTTTTTAAAAATTGATTTTTGACTCCAATATCTTTTCAAAAATGTAAGATATTGTCTTCAAATTATTTTTATCTTATAGAAAATATTGTGTTCCACATTCAGTTACATTTTAATAAAAATCCGAAAGTGAATGTTTTCATAAAAATTCAGATCTAAAAACAAAAGTACGGGAAATTGTTAAAAATTGATGTTCGATTCTTGATATCTTTTAACAGAGTTATATTAAAACGACTTGATTTTAACGATAGTAAATGACAGAATAAATATTTTATTGAAAAATATTTTCTTTATACATAATAGTCAAAACTTGATTACTTAGAGATTTTGATCGCAAGTATAAACTTAACAAGTTTTCCAACAATATCTGGTGAATAAATGAATGTATAGACTCCAGAATGATTTCAATGTGTGCTAAATTTTCTAATAAAAATCTTATCTCTATTTGTTTATATAATAAATAAAAACATAAAAATGCTACTTAAATTCGTAAAAATTAGGTTTCTATTAAAAATCTCGTTAACAAAAATAGATTTAAAAAAAACTGAAATGTAATTGTTTTCGACTGATGTATTAAGAGAAGAAAGAAAAATATTGACTTTAAATTATTTATCTCACAAAAATGATGTTATGAATATATTGTTAAGGTTTTCAGCAAGACCAAGCCAGTATTGAAGTATTAGAAGCAGTATTGAAGATTAGACAACAAATAGTCTTAAATTCGCCCATCTTTTGATTTTTTTAAATATAGATTGGTTTAGAAACTCTCCAAAAGGTAAAGCTTTTCGACTTAATTAGTGGGGTAAGGGCTTGAGATACCGATCTGGAGTTCTGCGAACTAAGGAGCACAAAAAGAGCCCTAAATATCCTCACCATAAGTTCTTATAAATTTTTTTTAGTGGTGGTGTTTCCAGTTTGATCACCAAAACTTTGAGGGGGAAGGGATTTTTGAACTAAATTGGAATTAGTGCTCTAAATTAGCACACAAAGAGTATTAAATTGCTGCATCCTTATAACTCTGTAAATTGATTGTGGTGTTTCCAACTTCATAATTCACGGGCCTTCTATCTTTTCAATTTCAAGGTGTTGATAATTTTTATAGGAAAAACTACGATTTTATAAAATTTGGTTCGACAAACATGTATTATCTTTTTTACCTCAAAAAGCGTAGCCGAATAATGGAAAAAATAACTTCAATAAATAAAAATTCTTTTTAGTCTACCTGATTGTTTGTTTTGTTATTTTATAAGTTCTTATGAATTCCCTATGACTCCCCTAAGTATAACATTACTTGAAGATAAGCTAAAAAAAAGTTGTGTTTTGCAATTTTTCAAAAAAGATAAACATATACCCTAAGTTGTTTCTATGTCCTTAAGTTTATTGTCCCAGAAGATGCATTGAAGACATGAAGCTGTTCATGGCATCAGTTAACCAGGATATTTAGTTGGTCATGTGCACCACTAAGTTTACTTAATCTTCATCTTTTTTCTTTAACTTGTGTTTACTTATAAAAATTGTGACATTATGGTTTCACTCCGAGGTACACTTTGTTACTTTTGGTCATAATGTCTGATTAGGCTTGGATGTCCATAAACATAATTTCAAATCTATCAGCGAAAGCCGGAAATAGCAAACTACAACTACCGTCATGGGTGTAGTTTCTTAATGGTTGGATTACTCAGGAAGATTCTACTTCGTGTTCTGCTTAGGCCATAATAATAAATTCTTCGTTATAAGAACTGATGAAAAAATTGATACAAAATACTTTTGTAGGAAATAGTTTTGTCTCAAGTAAATGAATGAAAGGGACGAAAAGCATAAAATAAATACATTTTTAATTTATTGTTGACTTGGTAAAGAATGGATTAGGACGGATATCTTTAAATATTGCATTGCCTACCAATAATTAATAAATTGATCAAAGAAACATTGAGGCCTACAGTCTTCCGCAGAAATGAATCTTCAACAGGTGCTGCAGTATTTCACGAATTTTTCGTGTTAAAATTTAGTAATATAACTGGAAAGTGTATCCTTTAACAAGGATTCCCCACATCCCGGCAGAGTTAAAGGTTCTTTAAGAGAAATACAAAATTTCGACAACTCGGAGTGAATAAAGTCCTTGTCTGTTTCTTTTTGGTTAACCCTTAAAGCTTTGTGTGAAGCTTATGTGATTTATCACCTTTAGTTTGGCATAAAGAATCTCCATCAGCCATCACCACTATACCATACCACAAATTCCAATCACTCGAAATAAATGATACAAAACAAAATATACATAAATACATCTACATATATACTCTCCTAAGGTGTATAGGTATGCATGTCCTTGATATAAATATACATACATATCAATGTAACCTTGTTCCAAAACTCAAATGATGAGGTATATCCTTGTGCCTTGTGCTCTATAGGGTTTACTTCTACTGGATGCTACCTGTTTTTGGGGATTCCTGTACATTTGGTCCTGGTATTTTGGAAAAGGACACGAAGGACCAAAACCAAGCCAATGAGTAGTATCCATGACCCATTGAGAGATAGGTATAGAGAGAGAGGGGTGATAATGGCCACTAGCGTCCCATACTATATTATACAAAATTTCAGGACTCACTTGATGCTATACAACACACCAGTTCCAGGATAGATCTGGTATGCTGCTCTATATATTATATAGAGCACAAATGTAACATATAAATATTCTTATACGTCAGGATGAGCTTTTGTTTACTTTAATGATATTTATTTACACAAAAAGGACAGCTGTTGTGTTGGGTGGATACTATGGATGTTGCGATGTGATGAAGGAGTGGATTAAAAGCGCTCTGACAGATCCAGACGATAATGATAATAAATTGGAAAGGATTGTTGTACACATAAATACATATATAGAGCGTGTGACTCTATTTGATTTATATATTTTAACTGGTTTTATGATTATGGGAATGTTTCTTCCCATAGTAAGGGTATGGTGTGTAATATGTAAGTATCTCCGTAAGAAAAGTTAGAAAGAAGATTTGTTACATTCAGGTATGAACTTTTAGCAAATTTATTTAACTTTATATATACGAGTATAGTAGATATAGATACTTAGAGGTATACAACTTTGACCATCAGGTTCTTTTATAATTACTGTCACTGTGTTGTCTAATTATCTTAAAAATAAATGTCACTACAGAAATATGGCTCATCATGATAATTTAAGAGCTTTTTTGTGGTCATTATGTTGTACCTGTACTGTCTGTATTCTTTTCTAATAGAAGTTATTAGTTTGTATCTCTAGAAACTTATACATCACACAATGGGTTCATTATTGAAGTTAACAATTACTTTTACAACTTTCAAATACTTGTATTTTTACAAAAGCTGCCTGAAAAATAAATTCAATTCTAATCTTTGTAAATAAATTATGGCATAAGCCCAAAAAATAATGGAAAACAATAGTTCTAGCTCCACATAAAATCCGTAGCAACAAGGTATAACAGCATAAGTCGACTTATGTCGTAAATGAGTTTTTGATACCATCCGATGAGCAAAAAGCAGTTCCATCTGTCATATTTTTTCAACTCAAGTTGACTTGTGTTGTGGTTCCAAAAGACGTTACGGAAGATACTTAATGTTCTGTCTTACATGCTTTTTTCCAAAAAGTTTTTAAGCTTTTAATCAAAGCAATAATAATAATCATTATTATTATCAGCATGTAAATTCAAACTTCTGATAGTTAGATGTATCTACCTAGTACCTATTATAGAGTTTATTCAAATTTTGTTTAGGTGGTGTTACTAACTCTGAAGACTCAGATGATTCAGTTAAGGATCCAGATTATGAATTGAGTTCAAGTGAAGACGAAAGTATAGAGCATTGAGATAAGATCCTTGAAGAGTCTTTTGATAAAGTTTGTCAGGATTCATTGGTGATGACGCATGGTTCAAGGAGTATGTAAATAATTTTGACATTAATGATACACACTGATAACTTCAAATCCCGTCTATTTGTCTTGCATGAAAGTTTGTAATTATTTGTGTAGGGTTAAAAATGTTGTCAGTTGAATTATTCTTAAATATTTTAAAACCAACATTATTTTTTATATCAGGGAATAAATTTCTAGTCAAAAACAATTCTTTATCAATTTTAGTAGCATTTCTTTCGGTACTATTTTTTGTAGATTTTATTTTTTTATGAAAAATCGGACTGTTGGATTTTTATAAAAAAAACTACTGAATATCGAAAAAAATATTTTCTGTGAAATAAAAAAGGTTTGAAGACAATATTTTTAATTTTTAAAAAGCTATTTTAGTCGAAAGTAAATTTTTACCAAGTTTTAGTATTGTTTTTTTTTCTGTTAGGTTTTTATTTTTTGCCAAAACAACAGTCGATTAGATTTTCCTTAAAATTTTACTGAGTGCTGACAACAAAATTTTTTAAAAGATAAAAGTATTTAAAAGCCAATATCTCAATGTTTAGAAAAGAAATTTAATCGAAAATCAATTTTAACCGACTTGTGTTTATTTTTTTGTTTGGGTTTTTATTTGTTAGAAAATGTATACTGGCAACCCTTATTAAATTATCATTTGCTTTGACGCTTTACATTCTTCTTTATAAAAACTCATTTCAATAAATCTATACTTACGATTAACACGGCTTCTGGTTTTGACTTTTATTTGCTCTGCTTAACAAAGGTTATGGGCTAAGCCCATACCATTTTTACAGTATAAAATATTGCAACTCGAATTTGTTTAATTTCCAAGCTAAATAGCAAACATTTTAATAAAATAATTTGTTCAATATTTTAAGAAGTACGTTTTGTCGGAAAATTAATTTAATTGAAAAGGAAACAAAATGTCTGGATCGCTGATGCAAATCGATAAGCTCGGCTGTGATAATTTTATATCTTGGTCTGCCAAGATGAGGAGTTTACTTTTAACCCAAGATTATTGGAGCGTAGTCGAAAAACCAATGGCTAAAAGTCTGTCTGTTGCTGATAAAGCAAAATGGGAAAGGAGTGATGCTAAGGCTTTGGCGATGATCACGTTGTGTCTAAAATCTCGGAGTTGATACACATAAAAGGATGTAAGACATCTAAGGATGCTTGGGAAAAATTTAATATAACATACAATGGTTATGGTCCAGCGAGAAAGGTAAAGTTAATTAAACAATTGGTACGATTTCGATTTAAAATAGCGCAAAAATTCTCCGATCAACTTAATGAGTTTTGTTCCATATAGATAGATGCCTTAAATGAAATTGAGACTCACATTCCTAACGATCTGTTAAGCATTTTGTTACTGTGTAGTTTGCCAGATGAAATGGAGAGCTTCGTTGTTGCTATAGAAAGCCGTGATGATCTGCCTTCGGTGAGTCAACTTAAGATGATGATCATGGAGGAGGAATATCGTCGCGGGGATAAAAACGAGTCCAATGAAAAGGTGTTTGCAGTCAAGCAAAAGAGCAAAAATTCTAAATTTGGACAACAAACGTCGGAAATGGCATGTTAAATCTGAATGCCGAAATAAAAGCTCTAGCCAAACGCATGCAGTTGTTCTCAGTGCACATTTTCAGAGAGAGAATGAAAGTATCAATCATTGGATTTTTGATAAGGGTACATCATCGCATATGCGCTCTGAAAAACAGTCTTTTACGTCACTGCGCAAAAAGTTTTTCTGGCATCAGGTGATAACGTAGAAGCAAGTGGAATTGGTGACGTGACTTTGGTATCAGATTTCTCTAACATTACATTGACCAATTTATTATATGTACCTTAATTCCAATATTTTATCCGTGAGCAAAATAATAAGAAATGGAAATGGTGTACACTTTACCGATGATAAAGCTTGTGTTAAAATTAAAGAAAATAATCTTATTTTTAAAGCTTACTTGCAGGACGGAATATACCTTGCGAAGGTGAAGGCTGAAAAACAAATGGTTTTAACTGCATCCCAGGAAGATGCTTCAATAACCTGGCATAAGGGGTTCGGGCACCTCAATACGAGCGATCTGTATAAGTTATCCCAAAGGGATATGGTCCGGGGTATGAGCGTTTGTAAGACAAATGACTTTGCATGTGTCACGTGTGGATTATGTAAAATATCTACAAAACCATTCAATAATTTTAATGCATTATTTACTTCCAGTGTTCTTGAGGTGATACACACAGACATATGTGGTCCCATGAGGATTCCATCTCAAAGTGGATCAGTCTACTTTATCACCTTCATCGATGATTTTTCGAGATTCATCACCACGTTTTTCCTGAAGCGAAAGTCCGATGCTCTTAAAGTATTCAAGGAGTTCGTAGTAAGCTCCAAGAACCAAACTGATAAAATGGTAAAATGTGTACGCAGTGATAATGGTCGGGAGTATACCAGTGCCGAGTTTGACAATTTTTTGAAAGCGAAAGGAATAATCCATCAAAAGTCTGCATCCTATACACCGCAGCAAAATGGTGTTGCTGAAAGGATGAACAGAACCCTTGTTGAGATGTCACGATGTATGTTAGAGGAATCCAAGATGCTACAGTAGGTACTTATGGTCAGAGGCTATAAATACGGCCACTTATATAAGAAATCGTTCACCGACTAAAGCATTTAAAGACAGAATGAATGTTGGTTTGGGAAAAAACCATCTGTGCATCATATGAGAACGTTTGGATGTAATGTCATTGCAGTAGATAAAAAGCCCGATAAGTCCAAACTGCAACCCAAAGGGAAAATGTTATCGTTTGTAGGTTATGCCAATCACACGAAGGGATATAGGCTGTACGATAAGCATCAAAAATGAATAGTTATATCTAGGGATGTAATATTCTTTGAAAATAAATTTATAAATAACTTACCGAAAATAGACTTCTTTTATTCCAATTGTGTAAATATAGCCAAGAATGTGATTCCTGAAAATGTTGCTAGGGATGGTGCTGCAGATGACGACGCTGCCGATGATGGTGTTGCTGCTGATTTTGGTGCTGCTGCTGATGATGTCGGTGCTGATATTGTTGTTGATGCTGGTGATGGTGCTGTCGTAGATGGTGTTGCTGCCGAGAACGTTGATGTGCGAGACGTTGTTGAAGGAGAATAAAGTGTTATATGCGAAGAAGAACCAATTGCAAAGGTGGTTAACAAGAAGTCGAGGGGAGGAAGACCGAGAATTTTGCGAACAGGAAAACCCGGAAGGCCTAAAAAGGTCTCAGCGTCGTCAAGCTCTCGAGAAGTTGTGAATAAACTCATTTCAGTGGTTCCTGATCCCGTAACTGCTCGAGAAGCTCAACAAGATGAAAATGCAGCGAAATGGAAAGAAGCCATGAGAGAAGAATATAACTCTTTGGTCGCAAACAAAACGTGGGATCTTGTCTGTAAGCCTAGCAACAAAAAAATCATCGGATGTAAATGGGTATTCGCAACGAAGCGAAATGCAGATGGAGATGTTGAAAAATATAAGGCGCGCTTGGTAGCCCAAGGTTGTTTTCAGAAACGCAATGAAGATTTTTTCGAAACATACGCACCAGTTGTTCGACATCCGACAATACGACTAATTTTGGCATTAGCTGTGCAGAATAAACTTCTAATTAACCACATTGATATTGCTGCTGCTTACCTCAATGGACAATTAGAAGAGGAGGTGTTTATGCGACAGCCAGATGTTTTTGTGGATCAGACTCATCCAGAAAAAATGTGCGAACTTAAAAAGTCTTTGTACAGACTCAAGCAAGCCGGGAGATACTGGAATACTAAAATTAACGAGTTATTATTAGCCGTGGGTTTTGTTATATCAGAAACGATATGTCAAAGATTTTCTGACTCTCTGGGGAATGGAAAACTGCAAACCTCTTCCATGTGAAACTGTGTTGGAAAAGTGTACGAAGGCAGATTGTAACGTGACAATAACCAAAGAGTATCAATCACTTATGGGTGCACTTAATTACTTGGCCACTATATCTAGGCCTGATATCACTCATGTTGTTTCGAAGCTATCACAGTTTAGTTCACACCCTTATCAGGAACATTTTGTGGCAGCTAAACACATTCTTCGTTATTTACAAAACGACACAGAGGTTTGTTTAACTTATACTAATAATAATGTTGTGGTTTGTTATACAGATGCCGACTGGGGTTCCGATGTTACTAATCGAAAGTCATACAGTGGGTACGTTGTTTACTTTGCTGGTGGTCCAGTCGCCTGGGAATCCAAATAACAAAACGTTATTGCATTAAGTACAATGGAAGCGGAGTACATCGCTATGTGCCAAGGAACGAAAGAAGTCCTATTTCAGCGAAGCTTGCTCCAAGAAATGGGATTTACATCGCAAACAGATGAACCAACTACAATATACTGCGACAACCAGGGAGCTACTTTCTTTGCTAGAAATGCGGTTACACATAAACATTGATATAAAATATCACTATTTAAAAGATAAATGTAATGAAATATTAATTATTAAAATTGCAACGAATGATAACGTAGCTGATATTTTTACTAAATGTTTAAATAAGATAAAACACATGAATTTTAAAATGAAATTGTTTAAGAACTAATTTGAATTTTGGTTGAGATGGAGTTTGTTAGAAAAATGTATACTGGCAACCCTAATTAAATTATCATTTTCTTTTATGCTTAACATTCATCTTTATAAAAGTTCAGTTCAATAAATCCATACTTACGTTTAACACGGCTTCTGGTTAAACTTTTATTTGCTCTGCTTAACATTTTTGACACCTGATAAAATTTTGAGAAAAAGAATTGGCATTTTTTTTATAAAAAATAAAAACCCAAAAAAAAAACATTACTCAAAATTAGTAAAAATTGAATATCGATTCAAATATCTTTTCAAAAACTTTAAATTTAGGCTTTTAATTTATTTTATCTTATAAAAAATATTGGTTTCAACATTCTGAAAAATTTTGAGAAAAATCGAATTGACAGTTTTTTTACAAAAAACAAAAACCAAAATTAATAAAAGTTGGTAAAAATTGATTTTCGACTCAAATATCTTTTCAAAACTTTGAGATATTGGCTTAAATTTACTTTTATCTTTCAAAAAATATTGTTTTCAATATTCAGTAAATTTAAAAAAAAAAATCGAATTGACAGTTTTTTACAAAAATTTAAAACCGAAACATAATTAACAAAAGTTGGTAAAAATGATTTTCGACTCAAATATCTTGTCAATTATTTGAGATAATAGCTCTTTACTAATTTTTACTTATAAGAAATATTGTTTTCAACATTACGACAAATTTTGAGAAAAATCGAATTGACCGTTTTTGTACAAAAAATAAAACTCTAAAAAAAAACAATACTAAAACTTGGTAAAAATTTACTTTCGGCTCAAATAGCTTTTCAAAAATTAAAAATATTGGCTCCAAACTTATTTTATTTCACAGAAAATATTTGTTTTAATATTCAGTAATTTTTATATAAAAATCCAACAGTCCGTTTTTTCATAAAAAAATAAAACCTACAAAAAATAGCTCGCAAATTTGTTAAAAATTGATACGAGTACATATAGAAAAACTTTTAAGCAAGACAAATTGACAAACGGAATGGGAAGTTAACAGTGTGGGTCGCATCCCAGACTCTTTTTTGTATTTTATTTACGTTTACTTTTGAAAAATTCGATCATTTTTTGGAATAGTGTTTTAAAGAGCAATGGAAATTCTTATGTATGTTTCGATTTTTCTGACCATGACTCACGATTTAAATTTTAATTTCTCTGTTGTTTTTTTTTTTGAACTAAATGCAAACTTTACAAAGATTTATTTCTTACCAATTTTTCCTATTTTACTTTATTAGACCAAACTAAAAGGAGAGTTCGTTTTTAAATAATAATTCAACAATTTAGGAAATCCATAGTCAAAAATGTAGAACGAGCTTTGTATACGACATCTTGAAATTAGGGATTTATTTTTGGAAGTCCTTTAGTTTTCTCTCCCTTCATTACTTTAATTTCAATTATGTTAGTACCTAATGCACACTTGTAGGTAACCACTTTGTACATTTAAATACAACTTTTTGTTCTAAAGTCAAATTTACTTTTTCTTTCTTCTTCGAAAGCATCAGCTCTAAAAACATGAAGGTTATTCAGCACAAATTTGCAAATATTTATAATAATAATTTGTTTCATAAAATTTCGTACACTTAAGAATTTTGTTATTCTATTGCTCTCTTCTAAATACCAAAGTGAATTCAATCTATTCATAAACTTTTCTCCCAGTAAACATTTAAGAGTGAACCCATCAGCCATTATCATCAGTGACCGGCAACGTCAATGGCAATGGCAATGGCAACCCCCTTTATTCCAACCACTATAGCAATTGAGCATTAAATTACTTATCTCAAAACATTTTCAAAACAGCAGAAAAACAACAACAACAACACGAACTCAAATGTGTTCAACAGTGTTAAACAACATTCAGTTCAATGAGCAAGGGAGAGATGAAATGAACAAAACAGCACAACAAAAATGAAACAAAAAATTAAAATAAAACTCCACTTTACCGCCGGGGCCGGGGCGGTGGCGGGCGGGCGTCCTCTTAATAAAATTAACTTGAAAATTTAAATTCTAGCAAAAACACAAACATCATTCTGCGATTTTTGTAGCAAGAAAATTACAAAACTTTATCCCACCTGAGGAGCAAGCAGCTATAGCAAGGACACAAATAGGTACCGCCAGGATATTACAACTGGGGTATTTTCTAGCCCCTGCAATTTTAAGGCATCGCGCGGAGCGGTATTCAAAATACCAACATACAGTGTAGTGGTGATAGAGTGGAAGGAACTTCAAGTGTCCGGAGACAATTTCATTTGCATAAATGTGGCCGACAAAAACGGAAAAAAGCAACAAACTTTTCACTCACAAAACACTTTTGAACCATCAACTTTTTCTCGGACATTTTTCAGTTAGAATTTCATATTTTCACGAGGAGCATGAGTTTGGGCTTGAAAAGGTAAGGAAGGTAAGGGAATATAGGGAGGATGAGGCTAAAAAATAAACATTAAAGTGGCATTGACGTGCTCAGTTGGCCTTTAAGTAACCAATGGACAAGGACGACGACGACGACGAGCGGGCGTCAGAAAATAAAAACAACAACAACCAACGACAGACGAATATCATTAAAAGAGCTTACCTCATTATACAACCAACATTTAGGCGAAACTGGGTTCCATAATATTATAAAATATTTTTCTTTTTCTTCTACATTTTACATTCACTCTGTCTCAAATGTTGAGTTCAAACTGCTTATCTTATGGCCACAAAGATACTTTAGTTTAAAAAGAAAACTCTCGTAAGTAAACTATGACCATGATTGCCAAATAGAGAGATATTATATATCAGGCTGACAGCACAATTCACTGTGAAGTGTTCAGTTCTTTTTTTTAATTTGAAATGGATTTCAAAAACTACAATATTTTTTTTCAAGCTAAGACTTCATTTAGAAAAGCTTAAAAAAGTTTAAAAATGAGTTTCCAATAAGAGATAACTCTTCGAGCTGTCACATTTTGACATTTAACAATCGTTAACTATCGAGAACGACATGAGCTTGAACAGCATATTAAAGATAACATTTTAAAATCAACTTAAGAAATGGTGAGCATTAAGTGACAGTTCACAGTTTTTGGGGACAGTTCAAAGTTATTGAAAAAGTTATACATATTTAGAAAAAAAAAGAAGAAATAGTATTAAAAAAAATAAGATGGCAATATTGGCTTTTTTACATAAACGTGTTGAGAGAATTCATGGGGTTTGAGTTTTTCTCTTATTTTTTTTGTTTTGTCGAAAGTGAAATTTTGTAAATGACTCCCACAGGAAAACGAATTACCATAGCTATTTTCAACTTGAATTCTTAAGATATCTTCAGTTGGTAAAATAACATAACGCAACGCAGACTAAGATCTCCATATTTCATATCCATCAGCAGCCAAAAGGGACCTAAACTGAAAATTTCATTTAAACGAATAAACAAGTGTTTAGAAAGAAGAACAAAAAAGTTATAAACTAACCTTTTTGGTGTAGGGGTAAAAGCAAGGTCCAAATAAATATTTCACCTCATTGATTGTATCTTCAGCCAAGTTTTCTCTTAATTATTCAAATTAAAGGAATGCATTTATATCCTTTAGTCACTTATATTCCAGAACCAGCTTTAACATCAAGTAAAAACTGACAACTATCTGCAATAGCTTGATATGTATATTTATTCAAAACTAAGAATGTAAATAATCTTTTGGTTAGCTTAACTAAAAACTAATATCCTTAGGAAATCAGAAATTATTTCACTCTAAGCCTTAACTTACATTCAACGAATTTCTTGGCATCTCTTTTATTATTTAAGGGTTAGCTTTAACAGCGATATTCTGA
The DNA here is from genome assembly GCF_945859685.1 of Eupeodes corollae. NCBI lineage: Eukaryota > Metazoa > Arthropoda > Insecta > Diptera > Syrphidae > Eupeodes > Eupeodes corollae. The sequence continues at coordinate 45,157,142 of NC_079147.1, forward strand.
TAAAAGATAAAAATTGTCAACAAGGCCGTTTAAATTGCTAACTTAAGACACAAATAAACGTATAATAAGTTTGGTCAAGTTTTTAGTGTTTAATTTACAATTCTGACTCTAAAACCAACTACCCTAGGCCAATAGTTGATCCTTTGTGATACCACATGAATCTTAAGATCTACATTTTTCGTTGAACTATATAAAAGTAGCTATAAAGCGTTTGAGACAATAAAATAATTAAATTATGTGTACAGTCCGTAAAGAACCAGGCCCTAGTGACGACTAATGTTGTCAGAGATGAAGGAAACCTACTGTTTATATGCCAAATCCAAACGGCTAATTTGAGAAAGCACTTTTCATGACAAGAATTACTCTTGGAAGATTTGTCAATACCTCGCAAGAGGCAGTATCAGTGAAAAAAGTTAGGTGGCGCAGTGTAACATACTCACCCTGTAATCGTTGAGTAACATTGCTACCAACAATCACATCAGAAATGACGGTGGATTTTCATCTGTCATTTAGATACACGAGGTGTGCACGTTTTGGCATTCATTCGCGCTTAACCTTTCTTACAACTAACTACTAAATGACCTGAATTGTATTAATTGTAACTTAAAACCTAAATATATATGTGAACTCAATTATATTGTATAAACTACCTAATTTGTTTAATTAAATACAAGTACACAGTAGTGGCGACGAGGATGGGATCGCTGGGAGTTTTGTAAAAATCGTAAATGGCCGATTTCTCCGCAGACGAAGAAATTGAAACCAGCGATCTCGATAAAAAACTTCCCGCGATTAAGACAGAAGATTCTACCTCTACGAACAATTTTACTACAAATACAATGCCTACGGAAAAAACTTCAATTTCGATCGGACACATTGAAGCGTTCGATATATCCAAACAGGCTACTTGGGGGAGAAGCAGCAATCCGTAGTTTACAAATGCACAAAGCAAATGTGCCTACATCAAGCAGCAGTGATGACCAAGTTAACGCTGTTCAAAAAGTTCTCACAAAGGAGAAGCATAAAAAGCCAAAACACATTAAAAACAATTCAGCTGTCTCACAGTCAGGTGCATGTTATAGCTATGGAGGTTCGCACTTACGTTCTGCATGCAAGTTTTGTACATCTGTCTGGAACACAAAACTGGCAAAACTGTATACATAAGTAAGGTATGTAGGGGTGGGAAGAGAGATGGCAGGGTCATAGAAGTAACAAGTCAGCGGCAAATTCTAGCTTTGATAGGTTGTGGCCACAATTTAAACCAAAACTGTCGAACGTATCATTAAAAATTATGGACTTTCAAGGGAATGCGATAACATTTAAAGGCGAGTGTCCAGTTAATGTCTGGTACAAGGGTCGAGAAATTCGAAATTTATCACTTCTCATTGCTGCTGGTACGCGCACGAACATTTTAGGTTGCAATTGGTTGCGGCTTTAGGAATATCCATTCAAAGAGTTTATTCCCTTCAATCATCTTCAATTGTTTATGAAGTGGTAAATGATTACCGTGATTTGTTTTCTAATGAATTGGGGGTTTATTCAGGACCAGCCATATCTCTTGCGGTGAACCAAGAAGTTGCACCAATTCATTTACCGGCTAGAAGAATACCTTTTGCGGTTCGATCAAAGGTAAAGGCGGAGTTAGACCGCATATGGTGTCACAGGGTATTCTCGAACCTGTGGACTATTCAAGGTTTGCGACACCAATTGGTCCCGTTTCAAAACCAAATGGTTCCATACGCATTTGTGGCGACTACAAGGCAACCTTGAACAAGGTGTTGCAGCTGGTCTTATAATAAGGATATAACTTCTAGATAAGGATTCACCATGGAAGTGGACAAAGATTCACCAAACTTCTTTCGTGAACCTTAAGAATCTTTTATCGTCTGATAGTGTGCTAATGTCGTTCAATGAGAAACTACCGGTCATACTTACGTGTGACGCTTCACCTTACGGAGTGGGTTCCGTCCTTGCACATTTATGGCCATATGGGTCGGAGCGTCCGATTTCATATTACTCTAAGACTCTAAAAAAATCAAAACGCAACTATGCACAAATAGATAAAGAAGCGCTAGCGATTATCACAAGTATCAAAAAGTTTCATGAATATTTGTACGGCAGACCATTCTTGATATATATACGGACCACAAACCGTTGTTGGGTTTGTTTTCACCCTGCAAACCCGTTACATGAAAAAGCTACTAAATATCGCAAACAGTATTTTCTGAAAAATAAAAAAGACTGAGGACAATATTTTTAATTTTTGAAAAACTATTTGAATCGAAAGTAAATTTTTACTAAGTTTTAGTATTGTTTGTTTGTATAGGTTTTTATTTTTTAGAAAAAAACTGTCAATTCGATTTTTCTTAAAATTTTACTGAATGTTGAAAACAATATTTTATAAAAGATAAAAGTTGACTAAAGCCAATATTTCAAAATTTTGGAAATATATTTGAGTCGAAAATCAATTTTTACCATCTTTTGTTGATTCTTTTTTTAGGTTTTTAGTTTCTATAAAAAAAATTGTCAATTAAATTTTTGTCAACATTTTATCAGATATCAAAAACATTATTCACATTTTTTTAGAGATGAAATCATATTTTAGCCGTAAAATTTTCGATGTGACAAATTTTTTTAATTTTTTTTGTTTTTTTTTTTTAAAAACCGTTAAATGGATTTTTTTTCCAAAAATACAAATTAATTTATATCATTTATATTTCAAGTTTTAAAAAATAAAAATATTTTATTACACCAATTTCAACCGCTTACTTCTAAGGTACAATTAATTCTGAAAGCTAGTATCTAAAAATATTCAATATCCCTACCAAGAGAGATGATGTTTATATCATAGCATTGTCTGGTTACCAGGAGTATCATGTTTCTTTTTTCGGCATCGGACGTGATGTTGAGATTTCGATATATTTGTTTATTAAATCTATTTCCTGTGAGGTTGGTGACACTTCGCATGATCGAGATATCATGTGTTAACTCCCTTCTTTCTTTAAGAAGTTTCCTCCGGAACTTCCCTTCTGACTATTGTCATAATTTTGTTTACTCTTAAGTTTATCATTTCATCTTCTGAGAGTTTTGGTACTCTTGTTCGTTTTGAATACTGTACTAAAAGAGTTAGTATGAGTGTTACAAAGAAAAATAAACCTGTAGTTGATATAATGGGATTATTTTCGACTTCCATTTTTATACTTTGAAGTAGGTTTATGTTTTCAAACTTTAGATTCTCATCTAGTGACTCATAATAGTTTCCTATTTCGTATCTGTTAATTGTTTGAGTCTTAAGGTAGTTTTGTATGCTTCTTGTGGGGTTGTAATAGATCTTTCCATCTATGTTAGTAAAGTTCTCGAAATTTATTAAATATACTCCGTCGAGTGATACATTGTCGACTGCATGCTGTCCTGATATTAGAATAACGCCATCTTTGATTTCTTCTAAGTCTATGTTTTTCTCTTTAATTTTATTACATTTTGTTTTCTGGTCGTTAAGCAACTCAGATAAACAACTGTTGTTTTTATTAATTTCACAATATGTGTGTTCTAATTCCTTCTTACAATTTTTAACATTTACAAATTTGGAATTACATTTTATAATCTCTTTATCTAAAATTAGCTTTGCGTCTTGTTGACTGATAGCTCTAGCTTCATATAATTTACATTTTTTATAGATTATAGGATACTTAATATATATAACAATTATTTCTGCTTTCTGAGCAATTTTAAATTCTGATATATCTATCAGATCACTTATAGTGAATGTTTTTACAATTTCATTATTTATAATTTCTTTAATATCTCTTATATTAAATATGGCTGGGTTTAGAATTTTTAATTTAGCTAACGTTAAAGTATTTATCATGTTCTGTAATTCAAAAATTATAATTTTACATTTTTCAGTAACCCACTCGTCTCTAATAGTGTGTGTCACCGTGCTGACTGCTTCAAACAATTGTATATTAGTTACAAACTGTTTATTATTATTTTTTATAAGGTCGTTTATTTTGTTTTCAATGATTAGTTCGTCGTCATGATCAGGAGAACCAGCTATCCATTTCCAGATGGTGCCTAAGGTTTCTATAGCTCGTTTGGAGCGTGTGATCGTTAGTTGGTCCAGTAATGTTTCTATTATAAGTAAGTTATTGTCATGTCTAGTTTCTCTAGGTGTGTCAGCGTATGCTTCTTCGTGATCTAATCTTATCCTTTCACGTGTATTGTCCAGAAAATTTCTAATTTTTGTGAGGTTAGTCACATGAAAAATATTTGAAGTGTTTTCATAAATAAAGACTTCACTGTCTTCTACTAACAGATAGTTTTCTCTCGTGTAATCAATAACATCGGCGTTTGTCTGGACTATAAATATGAGTATGACGAGTATGACGTCCATTGTCTAAAATTTAAAGTTTAAGGTTATCCTTGTGGACAATTCTTTTATTACTTAACTTTATTTTATTTCCTAAATCCTGTACTACAATTCTTTTCTTAAACTTTGGTTGTAACTTATTACGTACTCCTGTAATTTTTTGGTAAACTATGTCATTCGGTTCTAGTTTTTTTGTTTTTCTTTTCTTATTATGTGTGTCAAGCATTTTGTCTTGAGCTATGGCTAATTTAAAGGGAACGTCTTCATGAAAAGTTTTGTTATAAAGAATTTCTATTGGTTTCTTTTGCGTAGAAGAGTGAATAGTTTTATTGTATTCTTTCGCAGCTCTTATATAAATTTCTATCGCATCAAGTAATTTATGTTCTTGTTTCAAACATCTAGCTATTTCTTGTAGAGTGCTATGGCATCTCTCTATTTGTCCGTTTGTTGTACTATGGTAAGGAGGAGTATAGTATATTGTAATATCTGATCTTTTCATAAGAGTCGTAAAGACAGCAGAGGTAAATGCTACGTCTTGGTCACAAATAATATTTTTGCATTCAGGGAAAACTTGTAAAATTTCTAAAACTTTATTTGGCATATCTTGACGGTTGTCAATATTTTTTATCATCAAAAATTTAGAGTATGCATCTATACATGTCAAGAATTGTAATTTTTCTGTAAACATAACGTCTATGTGTACAGTCTCTCCCTCTTTTAAAGGAATTGGCGCCTCGCCAATTGGATGTAAGTGGGGGTGTCTATTGTATTTGTTCGTATTGCAAATTTCGCAATTTTTAGCAAATTGTAAAAATTCGGTTTGCATGTTAGGCCAATAATACTTTTCTATAATTTGCTTCATATTTTCCCGAGCATTTCTATGTGCCCTGTTATGAGTCTGCTCTATTATAGAGGTCTGATCATCCTTATTTGTAATATCATTAGCAAAAAATTTTGTTCTTACGAATTTGTTTTTAAAATTATTTCTTAGTATATTTTTGATTTCATATACTACCTCTGGAGTAGTGAATAATGCTACAATACCTTCCTTAAGGTATTCTTTAAATAAAGGGATAATATCTTCGGGATTAGAATATGTGATAAGATGTCTTTTTTTGTTAGAAAAAGGAATTAATTGCTCATGAATTGTTTCTAGACCTTTATTTATAATTATTTGTTGGTTATACATGTTCACTGGACGTTCGATAATTTCTATATCGTCTTCCTCGCTACTTTCGGCTGAGTGTAACGTTGCAATAGAATCGCTATCGGTAATCTGATTCAGATTTTGCCTTGACAATGCATCGGCAACTACATTGGTTGTTCCTGGTTTGTAAACCATCTTTGGTGCGTATTCCTCGATAAGCGCATGCCATCGTTTCATTTTGGCATTTGGGTTGCGGGGTGATACCGCAAATGTGAGGGGTTGGTGATCCGTATGGATCTCAAGATTTGTAACACCGTATAGGTAGTTACGTAAGTTTTTCAGAGCGTAAACGATAGCGTACAGCTCTTTTTCGTTCGCCGCGTAATTCCTTTCAGTTTTTCCTAGCGTTTTCGATATAAAGGTAATCGGTTTTTTATCTTGTGATAAGACAGCTCCGATGGCGTCATCTGAGGCATCGGTAGTTAAAATGAATGGTTTAGAGTAATCGGGTTGATTTAATTCGATTTCGGAGGTTAAATGTTTTTTTAAGTTTTCGAAAGCATTAATTCCTTCATTATCTAAATTAATTTCAGTTTTCTTGGCGACATGTGTGGAAACTTGTCCATTTTCGCTCTGTAGGAATTTTGTAAGTGGTTTCGCTATTTGCGCATAATTACGTATAAATTTCCTGTAGTAGCCTATCATTCCTAAGAATGATCTAAGTTGCCTCAAGGTTTTTGGTTGAGGATAATCTTTTATAGTTTGTATCTTATTAGGATTGGTTTTAATAACATTATGTCCGATGACATAACCTAAAAAATCTACTTTTTCTTCATATAAGGTAGATTTCTCTATTGAAATTTTCATGTTAGCTTGTTTTAGAGTATTAATAATTGTGTTTAGATGACCTGTATGTTCTTCTAGTGAATTTGAATATATAATTATATCATCTATATAAACATGACAGAATTTACCTATATAAGGTCTTAATATGTCATCCATAGCACGTTGGAATATTGAAGGCGCATTCTTCAATCCAAAAGGCAATCTTGTATATTCATACTTGCCATTATTAATACTAAAGCTTGTCTTTTCTATGTCAGATTCCTTCATCTTTATTTGGTGGAATCCACTTTCTAGATCTAATGTCGAAAAGTACTTCGCCTTTCCTAAATTAGATAATATGACGTTAGTGTCAGGTATTGGATATTTATCCGAAATTGTTTGTTCGTTTAATTTCTTATAATCAATAACTAAACGATTTTTGGAAGTGCCATCCTCGTTCGTTCCTTTCTTTGGAACAACCCAAACTGGCGAGTTGTAAGGACTTTTTGACGGCCTTATTATATTTTTTTTCAATAGATCATGAATTTCGTTATTCACGAACTTGTTTGCACTTAAGGGATAAGGATATTGCTTAGTCCAAATAGGACGGTCTGAACTTGTACGTATTTCCGCTGTAACATCAGTCCTAAAAGGCAATGTGGTATCAATGTTTGAATGAATACTTTTTATTTTCTTCAACATCTCATCCACTTGTTTACATACATCACTTCCCTGAATATGATTAATCATATTATAATCTTCTTCAAAATATATTTTTTCAGATTTACTATTATATTTTAATGTGTTATCATTAAAATCTATTCTGGCATTGACCAGACTTAATAAATTTGCTCCTATTAGAGCTTCGTATTCAAGATTTCTTATTACATAAAATCTTGTTTTCGTATTTAATATTAATGCTTCGTGGCATTTATTAATTAATATTTCCCCGTTTACGGTTCGGGCACGTTTTAGTATAGGTAGAGTGATTGGGTCACTCAATATACCTGGTTGACAGTAATTGCAACTGGCACCGGTATCTATAAGTATTTTGATTACTTTGTTCCCTATTTTTCTTCGTAAGTGGGGTAATCCCACTTTTCTCCTAAAAAATTCTCGTTTTCGTTGAGGTTATTAACTCTCTCGAATTTTACCGGAGGTGGTTGGATAGAATGCTGTGCACTCTCTCTTTCCCTCTTATACAAAGGTCTTGTATTATTGTTATAAGTGTTAAAATTCGGTTTTTGCCAACGTGGCGCATAACTATTATTATTAAAATTCCTATCAACTTGCTTAAACGGATTTTGGGTTTGTTGCTGTGGTATTGGCCTATTCTGAGAACTGCCAAGAACCATTGGTTCAAATAATTGTGGGAGTTGTCTATAGTCGTTCCGTCTTTGATGTTGAGTTGGTCTTTGTGTTTGATTTATTTTAGGGAATCTTAAGTTATTATGATTCCTATCGTTACCGTTGTTTTTGTTCTCATTTTTATGTTGGGCAAATTGTAAAGCAAAGTTAGATCTAATGTGATTACTTTCAAGTTCTTGTGCTTTGGCTAAAGCATTTGGCAGATCTTGAGGGTTGAGTGAAAACAGTATTTGTGACAGTTGACCGTTAAGGCCTGTAATGAATACGCGAAGAGCATTTCGTCTGTTAATATTATTTAACTCAATAGTGACTGGTGAACTTGAACCGTGAGTCATTATAGTTTTGTTGGTCAGTAATGTCAATTTTTTATTAACCTCATTATAAAAATCTATAAGTCGTAGCGAACCCTGTCGCAATATACTTAATTCTTGTTCTATTACATGTACTGGACGTTTGTCCGCATACGCAAAATCGAGTCTTGCCATTATGGCTTCAAAGTTAAGTACTGTACCGTGGTTGGTGAGTACGTCGTTTGCATGTTGTGTTATTTTATTTCTTAATATAGTAAGGGCGGCGAAGTATCTACTACTTCCTATAATGTACAACTTCATTGAGTTGTGCGCAGCCTCACGCCAACTTACATATGCACTCTGATTTCCTGAAAATTCAGGTAAACTTTTTATAATCTCAAGAGATTCTATGCAATTTACGTTTGGGTCAATTACTTGACAAGAAAATTCAGTTACTATATTATTTAGCCCTAATCCGGAAACCATTGACTCTAATTCATCAATTTTCCGTTTATATTCTCTTTCTTGCTCTTGCAACAATCTTTGCACCTCAATGTTATTAGTTTGTAAAGCTCTTGCGAGCATTTGGTCCACAGTAGCTGCGGACACACTAGTAGAGTCGAAAGCCATTTCGAAATTTATTTCTTTATAATCTAAATCAAATTTAATTTTTTCTAACTCTTTAATTTCTATTACTTCTTTTATATTATTTTTTTTATTTTTCCTTTTCCACATTTAAAGTTTAAGTCACTTTGTATTTCTAATATGTTCTTATAAATAATTTGTCTTACTAAAATTAACATCTGCTTCTCCGGATGCCTTCTGGTGTCCGTTGAATATATATTTGTATCTGCGTCTTCTCCTTCTTCGTGGCACTCAGCACTTTAGTTATTTAATTTCCTTTAGAAACTTTATGTCTTGGATTGTTTGTGCAATGAACTGTTTCTTTGGTTTTTTTTGCACTTTCTCCTTTCTTTGAAGGATATTTGGCCGTTTATTTGGCAAAAAATGGCACTATCACTGATTTTACTTTTTGTTAAAAATATTTATTTTTAATTTTTTTTTCAAATCGTATGTAACTGGCCGATCGCAAAAATTAACACTTTACTTTTTTTGTTCAAGTTAAGTTAAAACGCGATCCCGGTTGAGCCCCCAATTAATTTATATCATTTATATTTCAAGTTTTAAAAAATAAAAATATTTTATTACACCAATTTCAACCGCTTACTTCTAAGGTACAATTAATTCTGAAAGCTAGTATCTAAAAATATTCAATATCCCTACCAAGAGAGATGATGTTTATATCATAGCATTGTCTGGTTACCAGGAGTATCATGTTTCTTTTTTCGGCATCGGACGTGATGTTGAGATTTCGATATATTTGTTTATTAAATCTATTTCCTGTGAGGTTGGTGACACTTCGCATGATCGAGATATCATGTGTTAACTTACACTTGTTTGGTTATATATGTATATATGGCAAGTTTTGCATTCGTGCAAAATTTTAAACTCGAGATTTTAATCAAACATGATATTACGATGGTAGAGAAGTCGAAAAAAGTGGGTCCCGCGATTCCGTCCGGTGGGGTTTGTCTGTCTGTCCACACTCCTACAGCCTTAACCATTCGGTCGATTGACTTCAAAGTTGGAGGTTAAGCTTTTGAGCAGATTCGGAATTTTTTAATTTTTTTTAAAGATCAAAACTAACAGTGGCCTCCATACTATTTTTTTGGTCAAAAACGGAAAATTCGAATTTTCTCAAAAACAAACCAAAAGATTTTTCTTTAATTTTCTCTAAAATTTTATTTTTTAATGGTACCGCTTATAGAACCGTTATTTTGTTTTTAATTTTCTCAGCAACTTATGAACTGATTTCAATAATTTTTTTTCTGAATAAGCTCTTATATTGCCATAACAATATGTGATTATCAAAAGTGCAATTTTTTATTGTTTGGATTTTTAAAAAATATTGAATTTTTTTTTTCAAAACTCAATATCTCAAAAACTGGTCAACATTTTTTTACAAAATTCAAATGTAATTTTTAATCTCTAAGCAACTGCATACCAAACATATTTTTAGAACAAAATTGAAAAGTTTTATATACAAAAAATTAATTTAAAAAAAAAAAACCGCTCTAACGATTTAAAAAAAAAAAAATTGGAAACATCAACTGTTTTTTTATTTATAAAATAGCACTTAAATTTTTGAAGACAAACTTATTTTTCCTTTCTTGACGACAGCACGTACTTTGTTTGTCCCTCATAACCCGTAAATCCATTTTTGCCGCCTCTGCCTCTATACTTGCAAAAGCCCCATTTACATCACGCTGAGCTCATCGATTATCTCAATGCCATCAGCATATCCTAGTAATTGGACGTACTTTTGAAAGATAGTGCCTTTAGTGTTGACGTGGGAGCTCTGTACTAATCATTCAAGTACGAAATCGCATCACCTTGTCTAAAGCCTCTAAGATGGCAGCGTCAATTCTCCATGGTCATCCTGCACAAACGGGCAAGTTTTGCAGGGATACCAAAACTAGACATGACTCTAAAAAGTTCGTCCCTGGCGTAAGTGGCCTTGAAATCGATGATCTGCAGTAATATGAATATTGGATTGACAGTGGACTTTCTCTAAAACAACACTAAAAAGGAACTATTAGGTTATTGGCGATGGACTTGTTATTAAAGCTTTATGATTTTTTCTCTTTTATCGAAAATTACTATAGATGGACTACGATTTTTAATTAAATTGATGTTTCTAAATAGTCTCTTAAGATTAAGTCTGTTCTTCTAAACATTTGCTGAAAACCAAAAGCAAATGGCTAAAAAAAACTCCTTGCAGTTGTTAAGTACAGTAATACAGTCGTGTGAGGTATGTTAAAGAGACAGAAAAGTCTAAGATCACTATCGTAAGACCTTATTTTTTTTAAATACATATATAAATAGCTTAATGCTTTGCAATGCTGGTATAAAACTCTGCAGTTTCGAAGACTTTATAGATGCAGTGAAACCAAGCCAATAATTGATTGTGACAATATTTTCATCATCATTGAAACTTTTCCATATAAATGTTGCGTATGTATTTAATAAAAATATATATATGTGTACAGTAGGTATACTATCATAGTTTTAAGTAGATATAAGAATTATGTATTAGATTAAGCAGTATATAAGAAGAAGCGAATTATTAAAGACCTAAAAACTATTTGAATCCGTGTTCTCTTTTGGTTGTACATAATATTATATATATAAATACTTTAATAAACTAAGACTAGTTCGTAACATTGATTGCAATTCCTATTTGCCTTTGTAACTCCTCCAATTTAAAAACAAACAAAACTTCTTTTAGTAATACAAGCTTCTCACCTTGTTACATTTACATCACCAAATCATCCAATCATTGAATGGAATGGAATTGATAGGGATGTCTCTTAAGGATGTATCGTTTTAGGGAACTCTCCCAACCAAATTAAAAGCACAAAATTCCATTTGCCTGGATGAACAAAAGTAGGAATTAAGTTGGGCGCGCCATTCCCTCCGCAACTGCTCGAAATTATAATTATTATTCAATTTTGTTTATTGGCGTATTAATTTAACCAAAAGTGAGCTTCATCCCTTCAAGTCAAAATACTGCCAACTTAAAGTTGTATGTATGTCTCTAAGAAAAACACCAGCTATTTGGTCATAAGCCGCGAGTTAAACAATCACTAGTTTCATAATTGTCTTTTTATTTCCGACATTAAATTTTATTTGTATTCTTCGAATCACCCTGCATCGATCCTCAAAGCTTTACTCGTATAAAATCCAATCTTGAATTAAATAACTCACACTATACCACCTCTATACCAATAAACCCAAAATAAAGGACTAAAGAAACAACAACAACAATAAACAAAAAGAAAATATAAAATCGTATAGGAATATCCTCCTCACTTATATTAAGGTTCAATCTATCTATAAACATGCGTGTGCAAAAGTATAACATATCCATTTCATCAGCCAACGGTAAACAATCGTTTTTGAGACCTTTTGAAATACATATGTTATCCTGTACCCTTCACTTTTCACCCTCTACTTTCTACTCGTATATATGTATGTGAATTGCATATTTATGTACAAGGCTATAAGTGTAAGATTGTATAAGAAAACGCTGTCGTGCGATGTCAGATGTAAGCCTCATGCGTATAAATCAAATTCTGCCCTAAAATTTCATTAAGCCAAATCCCATGTTGTTCGAGGTTAAGTGCCACAAAAAAGGACTCCTACCACACATACATACATACATACATACATACGATGACGATGAGTATCGAGAAATAAGAAAATCCCCCTCCAAAAAAATCTGAATTAAAAAAAAGTAAGAGTAAAAATAAAAAAAGGAATAAAAAACAAAAACAAAATTACTTTTCTATACCTACTTCGATTTGAGATGTAATTCAGAAGGAGGTGGTTATGGTGATTCTGGCTCCTGGCATGAGAAATTCTACTGTGGGCCATGTAAAACAAGACGAAGAATAGTAGCAATATACCGACACAATGTCAAAATAAAATTAATATTTATTAAAGTATTTACGAAGGTTAAAAGGGGATTTCGGCTGATGGCACACAATATCGTAACATTTATACTAAAGAATGAAGAAAGTACCATGGTCCTGACCTGGCATCACTCTTCTACCTACAACAACGCTCTCCCTTGCCTCCATCATATTCCACAGCTTGAGCTTCTTTGGCGATGGTAGCGCCCGCCGCCGCAGCAGTGGCATGTTTGTCGTGTCATATAAACCTACTTTGTCGATCGTCCCACACACAAAATAGGGAAGCTTTTATATGCCATCAAACTGATTGAACGTCGAAGCAAACGCAAAAGGAGGGGGTGTGGGGGTTATGGAAGGGGATGAGGATGTGTACAATACATACATACATATATCGAACAGGATATTCGAGAGGTAATGTGATTTAATATAATTTAACCATCAATGCAATGATATGAGTTTTTTTCATCATCAGGCTACAAAAAGGTGATTTGGAATTCAAGTTATGTGCGGATGATTGGGCGAGTCCTGTTTTTGCCTTTAAGTGATTGCCACACGTTGTTGATAATAATTGAATGCCACCCGGCATATGTGAGATTGATTTTTTTTTCCGATTTTTAAGCTTGGTAGGTATAAGCTTCTTCATGACGTAGGTATAAATCGTGTCAATCTTTTAATGTTTCAGTGGGGTGTGTTTTTTTATTTTAAGAAGTGCGGCTTGCAGGGTTTTTTATTAATTAAATTTTGCAATTCGGTTTCTTGTTTAAGTCCTTGAATTTCAATCCCACATCTACTTTTACTTGTCATACATAGCGATTCCACATCAGCAAAAAGTTATTGATTTTAAAATAAATACTAAATTCGAGATTTTTTGATGATGTTAAGGAAGGTTCTTTGAGTCATTAGTGTACATTATGTTATAGGTTGCAAATATATTGTGTTTTTTCAGTTTTGTTTTATTTAAGAAACAAATAAAAAATGTTTATACCAATTTAGCAAAATTTTAGAATATAAAATATATCAATTTATAATTTAAATTAATTTCAAGTTAGTAACGTTATAAGGTCGTGAAATACTTAATGTGAAATCAATATTAATCCTTTTTTAAATTGTTACATTCGAAAAAACCCACTTAATTTAATTAGGGCCATTTTAAACATTTTGATTTAGGTATCTTTAACATAAAATGTATTTTATATCCCGAAATACGGACGTAGAGGCCTAGGGAGCTAACAGCGTACCAAAACCTTGAATTTAAAATCTAGAAAACTTAGAAATAAATATAAATATAAATATAAATATAAATATAAATATAAATATAAATATAAATATAAATATAAATATAAATATAAATATAAATATAAATATAAATATAAATATAAATATAAATATAAATATAAATATAAATATAAATATAAATATAAATATAAATATAAATATAAATATAAATATAAATATAATTATAAATATACATATTATTATAAATATAAATATAAATATAAATATAAATATAAATATAAATATAAATATAAATATAAATAAAAATATACATATCTAAATACTTTTTGACTTTCGTTTTTTAATTTATTTTTTATATACAAATGGTTTGGGACTCTAATTAACAAATACATTAATTTGCATAAAAACTTTTCACATTTTACACTAAAAATTTGAAAAAAAAAATTTACAAAAAAAAATTGAAATAAGCTAGTTTTTAATTAATTATGACTTTATTAATTTCAATCTGAATACAGTTATTATCTGTTTGCGCCTTTTTATTTAATATAGATTCATTTGTTTGTCACTTTTAAATGTAAGGCTTAATCTGATATCCACAAAATAAACGTATCCGACATAATTCCTTATTTTATATATGATCTTTTGTCTGAAACTTCTAACCCCCTTAATTTTTTCGCTGATGAGCTTGTCATTGTTTTATCGTTATTTTTATAAACAATGCTTTTGTGAAATAGCCAGTTGCATTCCTCTCCTAAAAAACTCAACATAATAACCGTACTGCTAGGAATGCCCATCAGTTAACCCTTGAGCCCGATTTCGAACTTACTGTTAAGTACAGGAATTCTTTCTTCAGCCACACTACACGAATGTGGAATGTTTTACCAGACTCAATATTTTTCATTCATTACAATGTGCTAACATTCAAAACTAATGTGAATTGGTTTCTCGTTTCTAGTCGTATCCTCCTTTTCTATTGCTAACACTGTGTCTAATCATTATAAGGGTATTCATAACCCCTTAAGTGCGCGCACAATATAAAAAAACACACGTTTAGAGCGATGTAGCTTTAATGAACTTACTTACTTACTTAAGGTGGCGCTACAGTCCTGTGTGAACTAGGGCCTCACCCAAGAAACTTCTCCATCTAGCTCGGTCCCTAGCTAGATGTCTCCAGTTTCGCGCTCCAAGTTGGGTGAAGTCAAATTCCACTTGTGCGCCCCACCTGATCCGCGGTCTTCCACTACTGCGCTGTCCTGTGGGTGCCGATTCGAAGACTTTCCGGGCCGGAGCATTGGTTTCCATGCGCTGTATGTGACCCAGCCATCTTAGTCGTTGGACTTTTACCCTTCTGGCTAAGTCTACATCGCTGTAAAGCCCGTACAGCTCGTCGTTCCATCTTCTCCTCCACTCCCCTTCGATGCATACGGGACCGTAGGTCACACGAAGAACTTTTCTCTCGAAGCGACCCAAGGCTTTCATCCACTTTTGTCATGGTCCATGCTTCTGCACAGTATAGCAGGACGGGGATGATAAGGGTCTTATATAGCAACACTTTGGTCCCTTGAGAGAGGACTTTACCACTCAATTGCTTTCTTAGTCCAAAGAAACAGCGGTTAGCAAGAGATATTCTGCGATTGATCTCAGTGCTGGTGTTGTTTTCTGCATTTACAGCGGAGCCTAGGTAGACGAAGTCCTTGACTACCTCAAAGATACGTCTGTAGATTGAGACGTTTTGACCAAGACGTCGCGTCGGTGTTGTATGTCCTTTCTAGACGACAGCATTTACTTTGTTTTGCCCTCATTAACCGTTTAACCCATTTTTGCCGCCTCTGCCTCAATACTTACAAAAGCCCCATTGACATCACCCTAAGTTCTTCCGATTATGTCAATGTCATCAGCATATGCCAGTAATTGGACAGACTTTTGAAAGCCTCTAGTGTTGACCTGTGAGCTCTGCACTATTTTTTCAAAATTTGTTTAATATTTTCATAATTGTAATATCAATAAGATCACCGAAATCAAGCATCAGTGAGTGTGGTTAGTAGACAGATGGGGACCGTCTGGAAACCTAACGCGTGCTGTTGTCATGTGTTCTTTCTGTCATTTTTCTTTCTCCTCTGTCTTTCTGGCTTGTATTAATGTCTTGTGTTGTTATCACCTGTCTTAGTCGCTCAAGGTGCTGTGTCTCTACCCTGTACATCTATGTCCTAAGTAGTCGGTAATGTAATGTAATGTAAGTATTAGAAAATATCGGAACTTTCATATTTATTTTAAATGAACTTTTTCCAAAAATTGTTAATAACCACATGTGGCAAAAAAAATTATTTATTGATCTTTGAAAAAACATAACTAAAGGGTTCAAAATCGCTTCAAAGTCAAACCAAATACAATTTTATTTGTGTACACATTTCATTCAAAACACAAATGACACCTGTCATATGTCAGTCATAAATTTAAGACATAAAACAAATTTTGATGTCATAGTCAAGGCACTGCTCATATGTGTCTTGTCTAAGAGCTCAAAAAACATTAGGCTTATGCTGGCGAATTCAACCTCTTGATGCGGATTGTCGTGATGCGCTCGCTCACAGTATTCAAGCTCAAGGCTTTTTGCCTGAGTCTAGTTCCAGCATCAAATCTACACCCAAATAGACGTGGTCTTTGTTTTCTGTAATAATCGCTTTAGAATACAGCAGTTTAGGGCTTCCACTAATTTTAAGGCTGCACGTGGTCTGTAAACGGACCTAACATTCCGCACGTACAGATCCGTAGTTCGTTGTCCTTATTTCGTTTGCGTGGGTTGTCAACAGTAAAACCGTCCGTATCCGAAGCTTTTTGGTGCTTCACTAGGATATTTTGTACGTGGTCAGGAAGTCACCCCGACAGGACAAGCCCCAACCTGGAGGGCCAGATCCTTAGTATAACTCCAAGGACGGGGAGTCCGATTATCCATTCCTTATAGGCCTGGGCTCCGAATAAGTTGTAGCAGCAATGGCGGATCCACGGGGGGGTCGTAGGGGTCATGACCCCCCCTGGGAGATAATTCAATTCAAAACTAATCGTATTGCGTTAATCCATATGACCCCCATTATATTTTGAATTATTTATTTTTTGTATATCAAAACAACATTTGTATTTTACTTCCTTAAACTTTGTTGCTAAAAGTACTACTTTTGACTGAAGACTGGACCAAGAACATAATATGAATCGGATATTCAGCCCTATTCCAAAAACACAGCATGAATTCATCAACTTTTGACCAATTTACGATCCAGGGGGGGGGGTCATATGAGCCAAAAAGCTTGTACAATTAAGTTGTATAAGTAAAGATTTCATTTAAAGATTTATCAGTAATTTAACGACATTCACCCAAAAGTGGTTTGCTATCTGTTTGACATATGTTAAAGATGTATATTTATATTATTTTAAAGAAACATTTAAAACAAAATAAATCAAATATGCATAACATTTTAAATAAGATTTAACTACTATTGTGAATTACATAATATGATATTAGCCCAATATGACATTTCTTGTCAAACTAATCATTAATGTTATAATTATAAAAGTTAGCTTTTTAACCTTCTTGAGTAAAAGGAAGGTCAATTATTATTCTGATTATTATATTCGATTCAACCCGACACCATTTTA
This sequence comes from Eupeodes corollae, assembly GCF_945859685.1. Classification (NCBI taxonomy): domain Eukaryota; kingdom Metazoa; phylum Arthropoda; class Insecta; order Diptera; family Syrphidae; genus Eupeodes; species Eupeodes corollae. The sequence goes on from NC_079147.1 coordinate 45,174,563, forward strand.
TAAAATATATATTTTTTTGAGAATTAAAAGTAATTATAACGAAGGTTAAAAGAAATTGAGTTTTATTTAGTATTAATTGGAAATAAAAATAGAAATTTTAAATGGCGACAAGAAACATTGGTCCTTCGAGCCGGATTGGACACTTACATCAAGGCGCCAATTTGCGAACATCGTTCACCGGGGCGGAGAATGTTTGACATATGTTAAAGATGTATATTTATATTATTTTAAAGAAACATTTAAAACAAAATAAATCAAATATGCATAACATTTTAAATAAGATTTAACTACTATTGTGAATTACATAATATGATATTAGCCCAATATGACATTTCTTGTCAAACTAATCATTAATGTTATAGTTATAAAAGTTAGCTTTTTAACCTTCTTGAGTAAAAGGAAGGTCAATTATTATTCTGATTATTATATTCGATTCAACCCGACACCATTTTATAAAATATATATTTTTTTGAGAATTAAAAGTAATTATAACGAAGGTTAAAAGAAATTGAGTTTTATTTAGTATTAATTGGAAATAAAAATAGAAATTTTAAATGGCGACAAGAAACATTGGTCCTTCGAGCCGGATTGGACACTTACATCAAGGCGCCAATTTGCGAACATCGTTCACCGGGGCGGAGAATGTTTGACATATGTTAAAGATGTATATTTATATTATTTTAAAGAAACATTTAAAACAAAATAAATCAAATATGCATAACATTTTAAATAAGATTTAACTACTATTGTGAATTACATAATATGATATTAGCCCAATATGACATTTCTTGTCAAACTAATCATTAATGTTATAGTTATAAAAGTTAGCTTTTTAACCTTCTTGAGTAAAAGGAAGGTCAATTATTATTCTGATTATTATATTCGATTCAACCCGACACCATTTTATAAAATATATATTTTTTTGAGAATTAAAAGTAATTATAACGAAGGTTAAAAGAAATTGAGTTTTATTTAGTATTAATTGGAAATAAAAATAGAAATTTTAACTGGCGAAAAGAAACACTATCCAAAAAACAACTCAATTTAGAACGCGAAAAAACTTTAGTCATGCTATAAATTACTTTCATAAAAATTGTTTCTAAGAAAAAGAGCAAATATTCAGGTTCTTAAAAAGAAACCTTGAATAAGAGATCATCAATTTTATATTAAGTTGCCTTTGAATTCCTTAAACTAGCCTTCAATTTTATTATTACATTTTTTGACACACATAAATAGTGATTATTGACGTGATTTTTAATGCGAAATATAGGAACTATATAGCAAGTTTTGCATTAGTGAACAATTTCAAACTAAAGTTTTTAATTAAATATGACATTACGAAGAAGTCGAACAAAGTGGGAACCTCGATTCCTTCCTTCCGTCTATCTGTCTTTTCTGGCCCCTACAGTCCAAACAATTGTGTTGATTGAAATTAAGATTTTCAGTTTATTAATGTACCTAATGTTATTAATAAAAAAATAACAGCAGTCCCCATACAAATTTTTGGTTCAAACATGTGATTTTTCTAAAACTTTCTCAAAATTTTGTGTTCTTAATTTGGCTTCTTTCTACAAGAAAAACATATTTTCGTATTGCTCCAGAAGGATACCCCTCAAAAAAATCTTTATTTTGATTTTAAGTTTTCTCAAGAACTAATGGAACGATTTCAAAATTCTTCTTTTTCTGTGCAAGCTCTTATGATTTTGTATGACCAAAAATGTGTTTTTTTTATTTTTAATAAAATACTAATTTTGTTTATAAAACTCAATATCTCAGAAAGGGGACAACATTTTTTTACGAAATTTAAATGTGTGATATTTATAAGCTCTTTATTAAGTGCTTATACCAAAAATATTTTTAAGACAAAATTAAAAACGATTTTCGAAAATAAATAGGTTAATCTAGATTTTTCGACAGATAAAATGGCATTTAAATTTTTGAGAAGAATTGGAGGTACATTTTTGAATCTTAAAATATGGGCAGTATTTTTAAAAAGACTTTTTGGAAGAAATTATCAAGTTCTTGCGACCCAGTCGTGCATTTTATTTCTTTCAAAATTGGTTTTCTGTTGAATACAAAAGATCTTAAAAAAACAAATAAATCTACTTTTGAAGTCAATTTGCTTGGATGCTCTAGAACCGAGATTCAAAAACGAATTTCAATAATACAAATGCCCCAAAAAATCAAGCGACACTTTTGTGAAACTAATGACTAAGTAAAAAACACAATAAACGTTTCATATCTATTGATATAAAAGCTTTGAAACGTGTAATTTGTGAGTATTACCAAACTTTTATTCCCAACTTATTTGTTTACTTACCTTACTTTGTTTTAATTTAGTTTTTTTTTAGAGAAATTATGTTCTTAAATACAACTATTTCCCTAAATTCAAGAACCAAACCTTTTTGTCTCTACAATTTTTAAGTTTTGTTGACGCCTTTATAAGATACAAATACGAGTAAGCAGATTGATAACGATAGTAATAAGAGACTCCGAGAAATTGAGTTCAAAAAAACTACGTCAAAAAGAGCCCGACATTTTAACATATCAGATCCTCTCTCATTTTCTGGATTTTTTAATTTTTTCAGCGTTTTTTCGCATTAATAGAAACGAAAACAAGAAAATTGTGTTTTGTTTTTGGAAAAAAGCAACGTTTCAAAACAATTTCCTACATTTCTGCGCGAAATGCACCAAAAACCCCCTAAGCTATTGTATTTTTAGCTCTTAAATATGGCATATTTAGACAACTGTTCGAATCTTGGAATTAAATAGTTAGATCATAACTTGCTGGACAACAGTGTTCTAAATAATTTGATAACTAAGCAATTATAAAATTTTGTTAGCATACTTTACAAAACATTAAAGAACATTTTTAAGCGGTGAGTAAAAACTCATCTAAGTGTGTGACCCCCCCCTGATGAAAAGTCTGGATCCGCCCTTGCGTAGCAGCCCTATAAGGTGTTCACTAAGTAAGTTCAACCTTGAGTGGTTATGAAACCAATTATGGTGATGATTTGGATTCATCGGTCTCGGTAAAGTTCATCATCGTAATAAGTGAAATCATGGAGATGGCTGATAGTCTGAACTATTAGATAAAATACCTGTCTTTAATTCACCCCAAATCACAGTCAAATCATGTACTTTTTTCCGGTACAAAATATCTAGATCCCAAACTTAACTAGAAATTAAACATTTTAAAATAGGTTAGGAAGCCTTACATTGCCTTTTAAGCTTGAAGAAAAACTTTTTGTGAAATGTTGTTCTTTCAATCGAAGATAATTTTGTGGGCGTACACAGCCACTGTACGACCTATTTTGCCTTATGGATCGATTGTGTCGTGGTCTGTGCTTAACCAGAAATACTAAACTAAAAAGGTTCAGGAAAAGCTGTTGTCGGCATCATAAGGGACCCTTTGATCTCGAATATTTTGTGACAAAAACCGGCTACTGCATCCCTGTCTTGAACCTGGGTACAATTCGAAGTCAATTTTCCTGCCAGAAAGTATTTGGGGGATGGCATGGATACGAAAGACCTCGATACCACTATCTTGATGGTTAACAAGTCAAAGATGGAGGGGTCGGAAATTTTCTTCGAATACTTGAATGTCCTTAAATCTGTTGGACTACCTGAATTTTCCAGTGTATTTCAACCCGAATTTCTAGAATCAGAGTATTTTCCAAAACACTCAAATCGAACTCTAGGCAAAATAGAAACACGGTTATCTGCGCTGACAGCCAGTTCGTTATTATGGCTAACAGTTCGACAACAACATTCTCTATACTTAACACCAATCGCCGTGTTACTCTTAATTCCAGGTTCCAGGTTATAGTAGTGTTGATGGAAATGAATGTGCTACTGAGAAGGATCAGCCCTTGTAAATGATGATATTGTCATATAATCAAATATGCTACATTCTTACTCAACCCTATAAGTACATAATCATTGTTTTAGTTACTCTTTCCCGCATTATCTCATAAAGAAGATAACGCTGGAAAGATCAAACTTTATCGTAAGTCTAGATCGTAAGTCCAATTTTGTAAGCTAGTAAGTAAGTCTTTCGTGTCAGTCGACTATTAATGTTGTAAGTGTTAAGTTCAATAAAGTAAAACTTTGATTATCCAAAAAAAAGATAAGTGTTGTTTGGTATTAATAAAATAACGTTGAGGTTGGCGACTGAAGACAACCACATAACTGGCGCAGTCGGTTCTAAAGTAGCTTAAACTATTTAAAAACTCGCTTTGAAAAATTTTGAACAAAATCTAAATCTAAAAAAAAAACAACATGAAATAATAACAAAATTTACTTAAAAAACAAAAAAAAAAATAATAACGCTTACGAAAACGCTCAAATAACTAAAAAGTGTTTCAAAATCATAAAAACAAATTATTCTACCAATACCTTCCAAAAAAAAAAAATATTTGAAAAAAAAGTAAAGTTTGGTAAAAAATAATAAAAAAAGAAATCATAAATTTCAAACCATTAACGATAAGTGCATACAAAAGTTTACAGTTAGAAAGACGCTAGAGTTTAAAATAGTTCGAAAACAAGTCACACAAATCACTCCCTACCGCAAGAAGATAATCTTCTGTGTATCATACTCCATCAAACCAAGCCTTGAAAAAAATTGTCAATGATCGAATAAAGCAAAATTAAAATACTGGTTTTAAATCAGTCATTTAAAGCAAAATTAAAATACTGGTTTTAAATCAGTCATTTAACATAAAACCATCGAACCAATTTTGATAAAAGTTTTAACGAAACAATCAAAAGCTTTTTAAAATACTTTTTGTAAACAGTCATTCGTTAAAAATACATATAACCATTCAATTAACTTTCGTTCGAAAAAATAAATCGAAAGCTTTGTGCAAAAAAAAAACATAAAATATAAGAATTCATTCAACCAATGAACCACCTTATCAAAAGTGTGAAAAAAAAATCAGAAGCTTTAACTATAAAAAAAATAAAATAAAAAGAATAAAACCAAAAACAAGAATTTATTACTATTAAAGCAACGAACTGAATAAAGCATACAGAAATAAAGACAATACAATAAGCAGAATAACAACAAACAATAAAAGGAAGACCGAAAACCAAACTGAATAAGAAGAAGAACCAAGTGAGTACCTATCAACAATCGAGATGGACAGCATTGATGTAACAGTTAGATTTAAGGTAGTTTTAGATTTGATAACAAAAATTCCTGAATTTAATGGAAATACAAATTGTTTAGTTGAATGTTTAGATAGGGTTGATTCAATAGCACCTATTCTAACAACTTTCGATGAAACGACTGTTAGAATGCTATCCGGGTATATTAGGGATAAAATTGTGGGGAAAGCTAGGATTGAGCTTCAAAAACATGGAAGAATTGATGATTGGTCACAATTAAAAGAAATTTTAAAAATTAGTTTTGGTGAAAGACTGTCTGCTAATAAGCTATTAGATCAAATTAGAACAACAAGAGTAAAAACAACAATAGATGATTATTATAATAGTCTTAATCTTTTATTAAGTAGGATAAATAATTTGCATTTAATTAATAATAACCGAAATGACCAATCAGTTATTTCATCCAATAACAGAATTGCTCTTGATGCGTTTAAAAATAACCTTCCTGAGCCTACGAAATCTATTATTTTAAGTCGAAATCCGAATACTTTAATTGAAGCATACAAAATTATTCGTGAAATTAATCACCAATCACATGGACCAAATGGTCAATCCGAATATTTTAGACCAGTTAATCGCTCTTCCAATTTCAAAACAAAACAAGAAAATAATAATTTACATTCTGATAATTTTAATAACTCAAATTATTCTGGTTCTAGCAACTGTCATAATAATTATAATCCTAGAAATTATAACAACTCAAACAATTCTTATTCCCGTAACAATAATAACTATAATTCAAGAAACTTTAACAATTCAAACAATTCTTTTTCTAACCAGACTAGACAAAATCATAACAATAATAGCCAAATACGTAACACGACTCAAAATCAAAACACAAATAATAGTCAATCTGTAAATAATAATAACACACAAAGTGGCCAATCGAGAAGGGCAAGTAGAAATGGTTCGCGAAATTACAATAACGAACCAATGGATGTTTCTCTTAATGAACAAAATAACACAAACAACGAAAACGTAAACCAAAATCGACAAAATTTTCAGTCAAACCGTCAAAACAACTACAATATATAGTTGTTCAAACCCCTATAAAAACCCTTAGATTTATAATTGATAGCGGTGCAGAATTCAGCATAATAAATAAAAATTTATGCAACCCAAAGTGGAAAGTTGCATCCAAAAACTATATTTTAAAAGTTTTAGATCGTAATATTGATACAAATGTTGAATTTAAAATACCTCTTTTTAAAGAGTTTAACAAAAGTGATGATTATTATGTACATTTTTTGGAATACCAATTTCACGATCAATTTGACTGTTTAATTGGGAACAATATTTTAATTGGTCTTAATCCCATAATTGATTACAAAACTAGGTCTTTACTTACAGATAATGCTTCAATTCAAATATATTTCAACGATGAAGAAGAAATATATGCAAAGCAGGTACACCAAAACGAAGAAGTTTTGAGTGTATTTTGCAGTGAAAGTGTTATATCTGAAATTCCGCAAGATCTATTTGCAAATCATTTAACTCATATCGATATTACAAAGTTAAAATCTTTGCTTAGTTCGTTTAAATCCATTATCTACAAAGAAGGAGATCCCTTATCGTTTACCAACCAAATTAAACATCAAATAATAACGAAAAACGATGTACCTATCTATAGTAAGCTTTATCGGTATCCTGAAATTCATTCAAACGAAGTAGACAAACAAATATCTGAAATGTTAGAACAAAAAATTATAATTCCCAGTAATAGTCCTTACAATTCACCCATCTGGGTAGTCCCTAAAAAGGACAATAAAAGCGGACAAAAAAAGTGGCGAGTTGTAATAGACTACAGGAAACTCAACACCGAAACTGTTGAAGATAGATTTCCAATGCCTAACATTGACGATTTGTTTGATAAACCAGGAAAATGTAACTATTTTTCAACCATTGATCTGGTAAAAGGTTTTCACCAGATTGAACTTGATCCCCGAGATACAGCAAAAACTGCTTTCTCAACGAAAACTGGTCATTATGAGTTTCTGCGAATGCCATTCGGGCTAAAGAATGCCCCGGCGACGTTCCAGAGACTCATGAACTACATTCTAAGAGACTACATCAACAAGATTTGCGTTGTCTACTTAGATGATATTCTTGTGTTTTCCACCAGCTTTGATAAACACCTAGCATCTTTGAGGAAAATTTTTCAAAAATTAAAAGAAAGCAACCTAAAAATTCAAGTCAACAAATGTCTTTTTGCTGATTTATCAACAAGCTATTTAGGCCATATAATCGTTAATAATGGGTTAAGACCAGACGAAAAAAAAGTTAAAACCATAACAGAAATGAAACTGCCAACTACCCAAACGGGAATCAAACAATTTCTCGGTATTAATGGATATTACCGCAAATTTATTAAGGATTATGCCAAAGTGGCTTATCCTATGATAAAATATCTAAAAAAATCTTCTTAGATACGACATTCTGATCCTCTTTATAAAAAATCATTCAAAACATTGAAAACTTTACTTACTTCTGAACCTATATTAAAAAGCCCAGATTTCACAAAAATGTTTACTCTTACTACAGATGCATCTAGCTATGCATTAGGTGCCGTGCTTAGCCAATACAACCACCCTATTTCCTATGCATCGCGAACACTGAATAAGCATGAGCTTCACTACTCTCCAATAGAGAAAGAACTCCTTGCTATCGTCTGGGCTGTGAAATATTTTAGGACTTATGTTTACGGTAGAAAATTTGTTGTGCGAACAGATCATAAGCCTCTCGTGTGGCTCAATGGCATTAAAGAGCCAAATATGAAACTCCAACGGTGGAAAATCATACTTAACGAGTATGATTTTGATGTCGAGTACCTTAAAGGGAAAGAAAACAGCGTTGCAGATGGTCTAAGTAGGTATATTGATAAAAACAAACCCGAAAATATGTCAAAGGCTAACGATGACGAAGTTATAAGTTTGTTAGATGTTTTCAATAATGAAGCACATGAAATTCAACTTGATGACGATGAAGTACTTTGTACAATGCCTGGCGATAATAACGAATAAGTTATATCAACTGGTGCCACAATCCATAGTGCTTCAGAAGACGAAACTAGTCATATTTATATCACCGAAAAACCGGTTAACTTATTTAAAAATCAAATTCACCTTATTTATGGCCCTAAAGAAAAAACTTCAATCAAAATAATGCACAAAAAAATACAAAACCTCGTTCAAATAAAAAAAGAAAACAGCAATTTATTGGAAATTATGAAGGGACTTTTAACAAAAAAAGGACTTTTTTGTATTTATTGTGAAGATGTAAAGCTTTATCTTGAATTTCAAGATTTGTATGTCAAATACTTTTCTATGAATAAAAACTTAAAATTATTAAAATCAAGTATACAAAACTAAAAAACATTACAGATAAAAATGAAATATCAACGAAATGTTTTTGGAGTTAAAAGGGTTGTACTATTATCCAAATCTGCAGGTTGAAATTCAAAAATTTGTTAATAATTGCGAAATCTGCAATCTCGCAAAGCATGATCGACACCCACTACGGATACCCATGGAAATAACCGAAACTCCAAAACATTTCAATGATATCATACACATCGACATTTGGTTTCCAGAACGTGGAAAGATGTATTTAACAACCATCGACAAATTTTCAAAATATGCCACTATTCACTCACTAGAAAATAGGCATTGGGTAGCTATACTGAGTGCAATAAAACAAAGAATTCTTTTCCTTGGAAAACCGAACAAAATTGTTTCCGATGGCGACACTTGTATATTGCACTCAGCCGTAGAACAATTTCTTAAAGAAAACCAAATCATGTTTCATAGAACTACAGCATCTCTTAAAACCGGCAATGCCGACATTGAAAGGCTACACGGTACGTTTAATGAGCATTTGCGAATTATGAATGCCAATAAAGATAACTCCGAATTGGACGAAAAGCTTTTCAAAATTATTTCTATCTATAACTCCACCATACACTCCACAACCCAGTTGAGACCAATAGATTTTATTTATAAGAACCTAACTAGAGAAGATATTGATTCACTGTCAAATAAATTCCAAAAAGATAAAGAAACAAGAATTAACAATAAAAATAAAGATACAGGTACTTCACCGAACCAATGCACCGATATAGTTCAGAACAGAACTGTAGTCAAATGCAAGCCGAAGTATAAAAAAATTAAAAACTTTGAGAGGGATGGTAATTATATCCAGGATAAGTCCACAAAACGTAAAATTGTATACCACAAAAAACAATTGAAAAGAAAATATAAACACCAAAATTGAAAAAAAAAAATAATAATAATAAAACAATACTATACAAACTCACTATTTTTACATGGAACTTCTTCCTTTTTTTTCTGTTTATTTTCACATTTCGTAGTAATTCCTTCAATAATTTGTATTTTTTTATTATTCTGCATTCATCCATCATACTTCTGCTTTAATGTATAGTAATTTTCTTTGGTTTTCAACAAATTATTTTGTAAAATGAAAATGCAGCAATGTATGTATTTGAAATTCTAATTCTTAACGCTTCTTTCTAATCTCTTCTTTTTTTCTTCTACTTCCTTCCTCGCACGGTTTTGTTATGTTTTGATTTTGCGGCGAATCGGGCGAAAACAAAAATGTCATTTTGACTTGCGTTCAGGTTTATAAGAATTTTGTTTCAACTGAAATTGTTAAGGGTGCGTTCATAAATTAAATAATATTATATTCCTGCTGTTTACACGTGAAAGGTCGTTGCAATTGTGATCTAGTTTTGAGTAGTGTTTCGGGATTAAGAAAATAAAAGTGTTGTTCACATTCTTCGATTCGGAACAATTTAGTTCAAATAATAGGAATAAATTGCACCCATGAGTCGTATTACAGTTGTTGGAATAGATATTTGAGTTGAGATTAACTTTACAAGAATGATTTACTCTAATGAAGCATTATGTTGATAGTTGATAAAGAATGGTTGCCATTGATAATACTATAAATAATTAAAACTTTTTGAAATTAATATTGTTTCTATTTGATATAAAAAGCCTACAAAAAAAATAAAAATATGAGATGTATTAAAATTTAAATCTTTTGAATACAACAAAAATTGTTAAATTACTTAAAGTTAAATGCTTAAAATTATCAAATGAGATATAAGAACAGTCTATTGAAAAAAAAATTGTAAAAAAAAAACAAAAAAACGTAAGAATTGATAAAAGTTATTTTAAGAATACTTACTACATACAAATTTGAAAACAAATAAATTCAATCAAATTTAAAATTAAAAGAAACATTATACGCAATGTATTGTTATACAAATCTGTTATAATTGTTATAAACTGTTATACATGTGTGTTTTTGAATTAAAAATCGTTACTTTTACGTACTATATTATTTTTGGGGACCAAAAATACTAAATGGGGGAGGTGTCATATAATCAAATATGCTACATTCTTACTCAACCCTATAAGTACATAATCATTGTTTTAGTTACTCTTTCCCGCATTATCTCATAAAGAAGAAAAGAGGCTGGGATGCGACCCACACTGATAACTTCCCATCCCGTCTGTCGATTTGTCTTGCTTAAAAGTTTGTCTCTATGTACTCGTATCAATTTTTACCAAATTTGCGTACTATTTTTTGTAGATTTTATTTTTTATGATAAAACGGACTGTTGGATTTTTATATAAAAATTACTGAATATTGAAAACAATATTTTCTCTGAAATAAAATAAGTTTGAAGCCAATATTTTAAATTTTTGAAAAGCTATTTGAGCCGAAAGTAAATTTTTACCAAGTTTTAGCATTGTTTTTTTTTTAGAGTTTTAATTTTTGTAAAAAAACTGTCAATTCGAATTTTTTAAAAATTTTACCAACTGTTGAAAACAATATTTCTTATAAGATGAAATTAGTTTGAAGCCAATATTTAAAATTTTTGAAGAGATATTTGAGTCGAAAATCAATTTTTACCAACTTTTATACAATTTTTTTCAGGTTTTTATTTTTTGTGAAAAAACTGTCAATTCGATTTTTCTCAAAATGTATCCTAATGTTGAAAACAATATTTCTTATAAGAAAAAATTAGTAAGAACCTATTATCTCAAAGTTTTTAAGAGATATTTGAGTCGAAAATCATTTTTTACGAACTTTTGTTAATTTTTTTTTTCGGTTTTTAATTTTTTGTACAAAAACTGTCAAATAGATTTTTCAAACTTTAACTGAATGTTGACAACAAGATGTTTTGAAAGATAAAAGTAAATTAAAGCCAATATCTCAAAGTTTTGAAAAGATATTTGAGTCGAAAATTAATTTTTACCAACTTTTATTAATTTTTTTTTTAAGTTTTTATTTTTTGTAAAAAAATTGTCAATTAGATTTTTCTCAAAATGTATCCTTATGTTGAAAACGATATTTCTTATAAGAAAAAATTAGTTACAACCTATTTTCTCAAAGTTTTTAAGAGATATTTGAGTCGAAAATCATTTTTTACGAACTTTTGTTAATTTTTTTTTTTCGGTTTTTAATTTTTTGTACAAAAACTGTCAAATAGATTTTTTCAAACTTTAACTGAATGTTGACAACAAGATGTTTTGAAAGATAAAAGTAAATTAAAGCCAATATCTCAAAGTTTTGAAAAGATATTTGAGTCGAAAATTAATTTTTACCAACTTTTATTAATTTTTTTTTTAAGTTTTTATTTTTTGTAAAAAAAATTGTCAATTAGATTTTTCTCAAAATGTATCCTTATGTTGAAAACGATATTTCTTATAAGAAAAAATTAGTTACAACCTATTATCTCAAAGTTTTTAAGAGATATTTGAGTCGAAAATCATTTTTACGAACTTTTGTTAATTTTTTTTTGGGTTTTTAATTTTTTGTACAAAAACTGTCAAATCGATTTTTTTCAAACTTTAACTGAATGTTGACAACAAGATGTTTTGAAAGATAAAAGTAAATTAAAGCCAATATCTCAAAGTTTTGAAAAGATATTTGAGTCGAAAATCAATTTTTACCAACTTTTATACATTTTTTTTTAGGTTTTTATTTTTTGTAAAAAAAACTGTCAATTAGATTTTTCTCAAAATTTTATCAGATATCAAAAACATTATTCTTCGTTGCACAAAATTGTTTTAGAGATGAAATCATATTTCGGTCGTAAAATTTTGGAGGTGACAAATTTTTTTTTCACTTTTATTGATTTATTAAAAAAACCGATATATTGACTTTTTTCAAAAAATATACCTGTTTTGTATCACGTTACAATCTATTATATAAAATTTAATTCAAGTCTCTAGCGTTTTTGGTTCGTAAGATATTTAGGGTTAACCAAAATTTTCACCTTTTTTTCAAACTGCTATGGTAAAAAAAACCACCCACGCAATTTTCTTGAGAGCCCTTTCTGCATCTTTCTGCCTTATTATCTGTATAACAAAATTTATTTGAAATCGATATATTTTCTGGTTCTTGAGCTATGGACGAGGAAAAAACACACGCACGCACAGACATCTTTCTAAAAATCTTATATTTCGACTCTAGGGACCTTGAAACGTCGAGAAATGTCAAAATTTTCAATTTGACAAATCGAACCCATTACAATAACTTCCTATGGGAAGTTAATAACGCTGGAAAGATCAAACTTTATCGTAAGTCTAGATCGTAAGTCCAATTTTGTAAGCTAGTAAGTAAGTCTTTCGTGTCAGTCGACTATTAATGTTGTAAGTGTTAAGTTCAATAAAGTAAAACTTTGATTATCCAAAAAAAAGATAAGTGTTGTTTGGTATTAATAAAATAACGTTGAGATTGGCGACTGAAGACAACCACATAACTATATGTTTACAAGTTTAAAAAGTATTGTTAACAAAGGCATTGAACGATTTAGTCCTACCTTAAGTAAGAAAAAGTCGTTTAAGCTTCCATGGTCTAACAAAAGAATACAAAATTTAGATAATATTAAAAGTAACTCATTTAAGCGTTATAAAGTACAACATTTTTCGGAAGATCGTGCAGTAATTTTTCAGTTAGGAACAAAACTTGATTTTATCAACAAGTTTTCGTATTGACAATATATATATATTTTTTAGATAGCTTAAAAGAAATTGATGTGTCAAAAAAACCTCGCTTTGATATGATTCCTCTTATTCATTTGTCAAAATATTCGTCTTCACTTTTTGTGTTTTTACAATTATTTTTAATAAATCTTTACAACTTTGTGTTTTTCTTAATAAAAAGGAACATATCCTATATAAATCCTATTTTTAAGCGTGGTCTTAAGCATTAAGTAAATAACTATACACAAATATCAAAACTTTCAGTTATTTTCAAACTTTTTGAAAAAATGTTCACCCAAAGACTTCATTTTGCTGTCAAGAGTTTTTTGTCTCCAAAACAACATGGTTTTGTAAAAGGTAGATCAATGTGTACTAATTTAAGTCTTTTTTTAGACCAGTTGATGTCCTGTATACTGATTTTGTTAAGGCCTTTGACCGAGTGCATCATGGTCTTCTTTTACAAAAGCTTAAGATGTTATTTAATGCTCAATTTTTACAGTGGTTAAATTCATATCTATCTGATAGAAAACAAGCTGTTCAAATAGAAGATTACGTTCCAAATCTTATAGATGTGGTGTCGGGTCTTCTACAAGGCAATTATTTGGGTCCACTTCTTTTTATAATCTTTATAAATGATTAACCTACTATTTTTAAATTTTGTAACTGCTTGATGGACATCTTGAAGATAGTTTTAGCGGTTTTAGAATATTGTTGTATAGTCTGATCTCCATTTTATGAAAAAAATATTTTGAGAACCGAAAAGATTCACTCTTTATGCACTTCGAAAAATTAACTGAGTTTATTATTTACTAGATAATAAATCAAGGTGCTCTTTTGTTGCCTTAAAAACGCTTAAATGTCGGAAACAAGTCCAAAGTGTTTTGTTCATTAAAGATATTATTTATTACAGAATAATTTCTTTTGAATTGCTTTTATTAATTCCATTCCATGTTCCATCATGAGTTTTTCGAAACATAAATTAATTATTTTAACCTCCTCTTTAGAGAACTAATTATTATCTAAATGAACCAAGAACGCGTTCTCTGTATCTATTTAATGAAATTGACCTTTTTATGAATAGAGATTGTTTTAAGAAAAATATTCTTGAAGTATGTAATTAATTAATAAATGAAAAATTAAACTAAAATTCCTTGTAAATATGTTTAAGCCAATATAATATTAAGCTAACTCTAGAATTGAAGCCATTTACTTTTGACTCGGAGGTGCATTTTACATCAAATTACAATAAATACAAAAGCAATACATATCCTTCAAGGCCCATTATGCTTTCCCAAAACTGAAATACAAAATAGAACCTAAGCTATAGTTTCTGTGTACTTTATAAACCCTCCTCTTTAAATTCAAAATCAAAAGGTACTGCCTGATATCAAGTGCATTGTAAATTTAACTAACTTTCTGATGCTTATACAAGTTGAAGTTATGGTACCTATATGTATATTCCAAAAGTTGTCTCTGTCGGAATATTTTAATGTCTCTCCATCTTCCGCCCGTGCGTCGCCGCCCTTTGCCACCTTTGCCACACCATCATTATTCGTCCTTTCTCAAAATTCAAAATCGCTGAGCAAAAATTAAAAAAAAAAAACACGTTAAACTTTATCACAATTTTGAAACGATGCCGCTGAGAGCTGTTTCATGGTAGTTTTTAGTCTCTATAATTTTTGGCCCCTAGGAATTATGAGCACAAAAGTTTTCATACGACAAGATAACTCATCGGGCCCCAACAAGAGACACAAAAACTCCTTGAAATTGTGTAAAAAAGTATATGAGTTGCATTATATGACTTGACTATGGTATTTAAGTTTTTGTTTTTCCTATAAATAGGTACAAGCATATACTCAAAACCTTATACCTATGTGTACAGTAGGTAAGTCTCCTCCAAAGTCTGAATTAGCTGTGTATAAATTTGAAAAAGGAAGCCTTAGTTCTGCAGGGTTTGTCTTCAAATTTAAGCTACTCTAAGGCCTATATGCTTTTTGAAAAACA
Source organism: Eupeodes corollae (assembly GCF_945859685.1). Taxonomy (NCBI): domain Eukaryota; kingdom Metazoa; phylum Arthropoda; class Insecta; order Diptera; family Syrphidae; genus Eupeodes; species Eupeodes corollae. The sequence goes on from NC_079147.1 coordinate 45,189,751, forward strand.
AACGAATAAACAATGTTGAGAAGGCAGATAGAAGTCCCGTTTTCTTGTTTTTGGGGCACTCTTGAATGCTTTTCCCAAAAAGTGTTGTCCGTAAAGCTTGAACAATTTATACTCGTACTCATAGAATGCGTTGTTGGAAGGTTTTTGGACTCAGCTCAATACAAATTTTAATATCAACCTTACAAGTATAATAGGTCTTATCTTAAGCTCTTCGTAGTCGTCGTTGTAGTCGTCCTCATCGTCCATATCGTCTTCGTCCTTGATGTGGATGGTATCTGCTTGGACTGGGGAATGGCTCAACTGTGTGCAAAGGTGAATTTTGTTTGGGTCAAGTGGCATTAGGAGGTTGTATTCTACTTTTGTGCAGGAGTTTGGACATATAACCTGCATTCGTTTGGGCATAAGCCTGAGCAGAGCATGGACAAGGAGTTTGTTCACCTACCTAGCTTCATATATTGGAAAGTCTATAGAATAAAGATTATGTGTAGAAAGTTTAGTTTCAGGATATTGGCAATTTTATGATGCCATTGATAGGTGACCTGATCGGTTTTGGTTAATGTATATATAGATGATATGTGTGTTTATGTGATATGTGTTATTTTGTGCTGTGCTAGATTGGGTTAAGGATAATATTTATTATGTCTTGGGAATCAATAAATACAAGATAAAATGTTTATACTGCTAAATTCAATTCGAAGACTATAATGTTCTGTTTTTTTTTTTGTTGTTTAAGATTTATGGCCTTACTTTAAAAGTGTTTATTACATTTTTATTAACCATGAGAAACATTAAATTTTAAGAGTCGTTACTTTAAGAAATAGATGCATTTATTAAGAATAATTTATTCTGACGCTTAAATTCCTTAACTTAAAAGCTAGGATTATTAGTTTTTATGTGAAAGTAGATTTCTTTCTTATGTTGATTTTGAACTGTACAACGTCTAAGATTGTGTATTCATAGTAAAATAAGCATTTAACTATTAAGAGATTTTCTTATTAAGAACATTTTAATTTCAAGCTTTAAAGATCCTTAAATTTAAAGTTGATGAATGCAAGGTGATGATGGTCGGAAGCAGCTATAATTTTAATTCATAAGTTCATTTAATAATTATCAACAAAAAAATGGACACCCACCATATGCCCTCTCATCTACAGAGACTGTAGATAAGTTTTTTTTTTAATTCCTGCTAAGCTCGTCCGTTTGTCCTTGGAAGAATAGTGCATAGTTCCTATACCCCAACATTAAAGGCACTATAGTTTCAAAAGTCTGTCCATATATTTGCATAGATATAGCAAATTGAAGAATTCAGCGTGATGTAAATGGGGTTTTTTGTATGAGGAAAATGATTCCAGTTTTTAAGTAAGAAAGTATAGGGAAGATGCTGTCAGGGCGATTTTATCATATGAACCATTATCATATACCAGTCGAAACTATGTTTTTGGATTCTGATTCGCTTTAAATGTAGTTGCAACTCAGGAAGAGTGTATTTAGCAAGGGTTCTAAACTTTTCCAACATGATTGTGTCCATTGATTATTTAGTTTTGTTTGGTTAGAATCTCACAAAATTTTCTCCAAGAAATTCGTTTGTTTCGTTGAGAACCTGCTTACAATTTTCTTTGACTTGACTTGACAGTGTACCAGTTGCTATCTACTTTAGTTAATTATGCTGCAAAACTCATAAGTTCACCAAGTTCTTATTTTGCATGCATTTCTTTAAAGATGGCTAATTTCTATAAGTTCAGTTGTTATTTTTTGTAAGCATTTCTGCTCAGATATGTAATAAGAGTCTAAATGCACTTTACTGTTACCTAATTCTTAACTGAACCTATGCTACTTATGAATACGGTGATTTCTAAAATCTTCTTAATTCTTTTCTCAATTTTTAACTTACAATAGGAAGTTATTGTAATTGGTCTGATTTGCCGAATTGAAAATTTTGACATTTCTCGACGTTTTAAGGCCACTAAAGTCGAAACAAAAGATCTATAGAGAGTAGTCTGTGCGTTAGTGTGTTAGTACTTTCGTCCGTCCGTACGTTCGGGAAGATTTTTTAGCTGACCATTTATCAGGAACCACTAGAGATATCGACTTCAAACTAATTCTGTTATGCAGATAATAATGCAGAAAGATGCAGAGAGAACCCTCGACAAAATATATAAGGCTAACCAAAAATATTTCACTTACCAATGATGCTAGAGACTTGAATTAAATTGTATATTATATATTGTAACCTGATAGCGAACCAGTATATTTTTGGACAAAAATACAATAAATTTTTTTTTTAATCAAAAGAACTGAACAACATTTTTCATCTCTAAACTTTTTACGAATAAAAAATGATTTCATCTCCAAAAATATTGTGTGTAATTTTGCGAAAAATCTAATTGACAGTTTTTTCATACAAGATAAAAACCTAAAATCAGGCTGAGATGCTACCCACAATGATAACTTCCCATTCCGTCTGTCGATTTGTCTTGCTTAAAAGGTTTGTATGTTTTCGTGTTTTGTTAGAAAAGTTGTCAGTTGAATTATTCTAAAAAATTTAAAAACTACCGAAAATATTTTGCATATAATGAAAGAGTCTGATTTCAAAATTTATTTTTGCTAACTAAAAATTTAGTCGAAACCCAATTTTTATCAATTTTTTTACCTCCACTCCCCTTCGACCGTAGATCACACGAAGAACTTTTCTCTCGAACCGACCCAAGGTGCTTTCACCCGCTTTTGTCATAGTCCATGCTTCTGCACCGTATAGCAGGACGGGGACGATAAGGGTCTTATATAGCAACAAATTGGATCCTCGAGAG